>NW_027136005.1:0-300000 GCF_039906515.1 Pseudorca crassidens | reverse complement strand
TTGAAGTCATATTGCATGGTACCCATTCCATGGGTTTCAAGTACCCAGGTTTAAGGTATTCTTCCTTCAGCTAAAACATGCATGTGGAACCTAGAGTATGATCAACCATGTGATCGGGAGACGTGTTCAAATATGTCTCAGTTTTCGTACCCTGGTACTCGGGTGCAACATTCCAGACACTTTACTAAAACTCTCCCGACTTGGAGAGTCAGCGCCTTTAACCTCTTGTTTGGCCCAGTTTGCAATTTCTGCGGAAGATGAACAGGAATAGGGAGAACCAATGAGAGACTAGCTGGAGGTGTCTGGACGGGCAAATTTAACTCTCATTTCCCACCAGGAAGAGGAATTAACCAAAGGTTCAGCGTGTCGTGCCGGACACAGATTAGGGCCTGAAGACATCCTGTGGTGTTGCGGCTAGCTCACAAGAAAGCGAGTTGAAGAAAGGAGCTCAGGGGCACTGTAATTCACAAACCTGCAGACTTATAAATGACAGCTATCGTCCAAAAATATACTGAAGTAAGGCTGCCAAGAGGACTTGAAAGCGGGGCAGAATTGCAGGAAACCGATTTCAGGAGGTAGACTGGAATTGCATTGAAAGCATAGGAAAAGAGGCAGAACGTCCACAATGATGCACTTGGCCAAAAAGGGCGTATGCGTTTTTTCCTGAATATATTCAGGAAAAAACGCATACGCCCTTTTTGGCCAACCAAGCAAGCTTGCAAAGGAAATCTGCACTACAATGAAGTCTCACTTCCCCCCGGTCAAAAGGGCCATCTGAAAAAAGTGTAAAATCCAGAAAGGCAGGACAGGCCATGGAGAACTGGGAGCCTTGTTATGCTGATGGGCGGGATGTAAATTGCCAACAGACACTCGGGAGAAGTGTATGGTGTTTCCTGAAACACCTAAAAAACAAAGCAACAGAGCCTAGGGCACTTCCACTTATGGTCCTATAGCTTAGGGAAATTAAAATCAAAAAGACACAGCCACCCCAAAGTTTGGGACGCCTCTGTTTACAAGAACCTCGTTTACCGTACAAGTTCAATATCACAGAAAGTGAAAAATGGATACAGAACTTGTGGTACTTACGTACAATGCAGTATCACTCAGCAATGAAATCTATGTCATCAGGCCCGTAGCAGCATAATGAGTGGATTCAGGTACGATGATTCTAACTGAAATAAGTCACACAGAAAAAGAAACATCATAAGATATCACTAATAAACGGAATGTAAACTTGGCTACACAGGAACTCAATTCCAAAACAGAACAGGGTCTCAAATTTAGAAAACCAACTTATGCTTGCTTAAGGGGAAAGGTGATTTGGGGTGCTGCATAAAACCAGACATTGAAATGAGCACAGATAAAATTCCTTAAGCCAAATATGGAATAGACAAGAGCTACTCCTTGCTCAACGAAATGGACTCAACACCCCATATTAAACACCTAAGAATGCACCTGACTAGTAAGTATCTTAAAACCTATGGATTGCTATGTCTCCAAAAGAGAATCAAGCGTGTGTACAGGGGCATAAACGCAGCAGTGATAGGATTGGAGAGGTTCGGTGAGCAAATGAAGACCCTTTGAAGTCATATTGCATGGTACCCATTACACGGGTCTCAACTCTCCAGGTTTAAGGAATTCTTCCTTCAGCTAAAACATGCATGTGGAACCCAGAGTATGATCAACTGTGTGAACGGGAGACGTGTTCAAATATGTCTCAGTTTTCGTACCCTGGTACTCGGGTGCAACATTCCAGATGCTTTACTAACACTCTCCCCACTTGGAGAGTCAGTCCCTTTAACCTCCTGTTTGGCCCAGTTTGCAATTTCTGCGGAAGATGAACAGGAATAGCGAGAACCAATGAGAGACTAGCTGGAGGTGTCTGGACGGGCAAATTTAACTCTCATTTCCCACCAGGAAGAGGAAATAACCAAAGGCTCAGTGTGTCGTGCCGGAACCAGATTATGGCCTGAAGCCATCCTGCGGTGTTGCGGCCAGCTCAAAAGAAAGCGAGTTGAAGAAAGGAGCTCAGGGGCACTGTAATTCACAAACCTGCAGAGTTATAAATGACAGCTATCGTCCAAAAATATACTGAAGTAAGGCTGCCAAGAGGACTTGAAAGTGGGGCAGAATTGCAGGAAACCGATTTCAAGAGGTAGACTGGAATTGCATTGAAAGCATAGGAAAAGAGGCAGAACGTCCACAATGATGCACTTGGCCAAAAAGGGTGTATGCGTTTTTTCCTGAATATATTCAGGAAAAAACGCATACGCCCTTTTTGGCCAACCAAGCAAGCTTGCAAAGGAAATCTGCACTACAATGAAGTCTCACTTCCCCCCGGTCAAAAGGGCCATCTGAAAAAAGTGTAAAATCCAGAAAGGCAGGACAGGCCATGGAGAACTGGGAGCCTTGTTATGCTGATGGGCGGGATGTAAATTGCCAACAGACACTCGGGAGAAGTGTATGGTGTTTCCTGAAACATCTAAAAAACAAAGCAACAGAGCCTAGGGCACTTCCACTTATGGTCCTATAGATTAGGGAAATTAAAATCAAAAAGACACAGCCACCCCAAAGTTTGGGACGCCACTGTTTACAAGAACCTCGTTTACAGTAAAAGTTCAACATCGCAGAAAGTGAAAAATGGATAAAGAAGTTGTGGTATTTACTTACAAAGCAATATCCCTCAGCAATGAAATCTATGTCATCAGGCCCTTAGCAGCACAATGAGTGGATTCAGGTTATGATGATTCTAACTGAAATAAGTCACACAGAAAAAGAAACATCATAAGATATCAGTAATACACGGAATGTAAACTTGGCTACACAGGAACTGAATTACAGAACAGAACAGGGTCTCAAATTTAGAAAACCAACTTATGCTTGCTTAAGGGGAAAGGTGAGTTGGGGTGCTGCATAAAACCAGACATTGAAATGAGCACAGATAAAGTTTCTTAAGCCAAATATGGAATAGAAAAGAGCTACTCCTTGCTCAACGAAATGGACTCAACACCGCATATTAAACGCCTAAGAATGTACCTGACTAGTAAGTATCTTAAAACCTATGGATTGCTATGTCTCCGAAAGAGAATCAAGCATGTGTACAGGGGCATAAACGCAGCAGTGATAGGATTGGAGAGGTTCGGTGAGCAAAAGAAGACCCTTTGAAGTCATATTGCATGGTACCCATTCCATGGGTTTCAAGTACCCAGGTTTAAGGATTTCTTCCTTCAGCTAAAACATGCATGTGGAACCTAGAGTATGATCAACCATGTGATCGGGAGACGTGTTCAAATATGTCTCAGTTTTCGTACCCTGGTACTCGGGTGCAACATTCCAGACGCTTTACTAACACTCTCCCTACTTGGAGAGTCAGCGCCTTTAACCTCCTGTTTGGCCCAGTTTGCAATTTCTGCGGAAGATGAACAGGAATAGGGAGAACCAATGAGAGACGAGCTGGAGGTGTCTGGACGGGCAAATTTAACTCTCATTTCCCACCAGGAAGAGGAATTAACCAAAGGCTCAGTGTGCTGTGCCGGAACCAGATTATGGCCTGAAGCCATCCTGCGGTGTTGCGGCCAGCTCAAAAGAAAGCGAGTTGAAGAAAGGAGCTCAGGGGCACTGTAATTCACAAACCTGCAGAGTTATAAATGACAGCTATCGTCCAAAAATATACTGAAGTAAGGCTGCCAAGAGGACTTGAAAGTGGGGCAGAAATGCAGTAAACCGATTTCAAGAGGTAGACTGGAATTGCATTGAAAGCATAGGAAAAGAGGCAGAACGTCCACAATGATGCACTTGGCCAAAAAGGGCGTATGTGTTTTTTCCTGAATATATTCAGGAAAAAACGCATACGCCCTTTTTGGCCAACCAAGCAAGCTTGCAAAGGAAATCTGCACTACAATGAAGACTCACTTCCCCCCGGTCAAAAGGGCCATCTGAAAAAAGTGTAAAATCCAGAAAGGCAGGACAGGCCATGGAGAACTGGGAGCCTTGTTATGCTGATGGGCGGGATGTAAATTGCCAACAGACACTCGGGAGAAGTGTATGGTGTTTCCTGAAACACCTAAAAAACAAAGCAACAGAGCCTAGGGCACTTCCACTTATGGTCCTATAGCTTAGGGAAATTAAAATCAAAAAGACACAGCCACCCCAAAGTTTGGGACGCCTCTGTTTACAAGAACCTCGTTTACCGTACAAGTTCAATATCACAGAAAGTGAAAAATGGATACAGAACTTGTGGTACTTACGTACAATGCAGTATCACTCAGCAATGAAATCTATGTCATCAGGCCCGTAGCAGCATAATGAGTGGATTCAGGTACGATGATTCTAACTGAAATAAGTCACACAGAAAAAGAAACATCATAAGATATCACTAATAAACGGAATGTAAACTTGGCTACACAGGAACTCAATTCCAAAACAGAACAGGGTCTCAAATTTAGAAAACCAACTTATGCTTGCTTAAGGGGAAAGGTGATTTGGGGTGCTGCATAAAACCAGACATTGAAATGAGCACAGATAAAATTCCTTAAGCCAAATATGGAATAGACAAGAGCTACTCCTTGCTCAACGAAATGGACTCAACACCCCATATTAAACACCTAAGAATGCACCTGACTAGTAAGTATCTTAAAACCTATGGATTGCTATGTCTCCAAAAGAGAATCAAGCGTGTGTACAGGGGCATAAACGCAGCAGTGATAGGATTGGAGAGGTTCGGTGAGCAAATGAAGACCCTTTGAAGTCATATTGCATGGTACCCATTACACGGGTCTCAACTCTCCAGGTTTAAGGAATTCTTCCTTCAGCTAAAACATGCATGTGGAACCCAGAGTATGATCAACCGTGTGAACGGGAGACGTGTTCAAATATGTCTCAGTTTTCGTACCCTGGTACTCGGGTGCAACATTCCAGATGCTTTACTAACACTCTCCCCACTTGGAGAGTCAGTCCCTTTAACCTCCTGTTTGGCCCAGTTTGCAATTTCTGCGGAAGATGAACAGGAATAGCGAGAACCAATGAGAGACTAGCTGGAGGTGTCTGGACGGGCAAATTTAACTCTCATTTCCCACCAGGAAGAGGAAATAACCAAAGGCTCAGTGTGTCGTGCCGGAACCAGATTATGGCCTGAAGCCATCCTGCGGTGTTGCGGCCAGCTCAAAAGAAAGCGAGTTGAAGAAAGGAGCTCAGGGGCACTGTAATTCACAAACCTGCAGAGTTATAAATGACAGCTATCGTCCAAAAATATACTGAAGTAAGGCTGCCAAGAGGACTTGAAAGTGGGGCAGAATTGCAGGAAACCGATTTCAAGAGGTAGACTGGAATTGCATTGAAAGCATAGGAAAAGAGGCAGAACGTCCACAATGATGCACTTGGCCAAAAAGGGTGTATGCGTTTTTTCCTGAATATATTCAGGAAAAAACGCATACGCCCTTTTTGGCCAACCAAGCAAGCTTGCAAAGGAAATCTGCACTACAATGAAGTCTCACTTCCCCCCGGTCAAAAGGGCCATCTGAAAAAAGTGTAAAATCCAGAAAGGCAGGACAGGCCATGGAGAACTGGGAGCCTTGTTATGCTGATGGGCGGGATGTAAATTGCCAACAGACACTCGGGAGAAGTGTATGGTGTTTCCTGAAACATCTAAAAAACAAAGCAACAGAGCCTAGGGCACTTCCACTTATGGTCCTATAGATTAGGGAAATTAAAATCAAAAAGACACAGCCACCCCAAAGTTTGGGACGCCACTGTTTACAAGAACCTCGTTTACAGTAAAAGTTCAACATCGCAGAAAGTGAAAAATGGATAAAGAAGTTGTGGTATTTACTTACAAAGCAATATCCCTCAGCAATGAAATCTATGTCATCAGGCCCTTAGCAGCACAATGAGTGGATTCAGGTTATGATGATTCTAACTGAAATAAGTCACACAGAAAAAGAAACATCATAAGATATCAGTAATACACGGAATGTAAACTTGGCTACACAGGAACTGAATTACAGAACAGAACAGGGTCTCAAATTTAGAAAACCAACTTATGCTTGCTTAAGGGGAAAGGTGAGTTGGGGTGCTGCATAAAACCAGACATTGAAATGAGCACAGATAAAGTTTCTTAAGCCAAATATGGAATAGAAAAGAGCTACTCCTTGCTCAACGAAATGGACTCAACACCGCATATTAAACGCCTAAGAATGTACCTGACTAGTAAGTATCTTAAAACCTATGGATTGCTATGTCTCCGAAAGAGAATCAAGCATGTGTACAGGGGCATAAACGCAGCAGTGATAGGATTGGAGAGGTTCGGTGAGCAAATGAAGACCCTTTGAAGTCATATTGCATGGTACCCATTCCATGGGTTTCAAGTACCCAGGTTTAAGGATTTCTTCCTTCAGCTAAAACATGCATGTGGAACCTAGAGTATGATCAACCATGTGATCGGGAGACGTGTTCAAATATGTCTCAGTTTTCGTACCCTGGTACTCGGGTGCAACATTCCAGACGCTTTACTAACACTCTCCCTACTTGGAGAGTCAGCGCCTTTAACCTCCTGTTTGGCCCAGTTTGCAATTTCTGCGGAAGATGAACAGGAATAGGGAGAACCAATGAGAGACGAGCTGGAGGTGTCTGGACGGGCAAATTTAACTCTCATTTCCCACCAGGAAGAGGAATTAACCAAAGGCTCAGTGTGCTGTGCCGGAACCAGATTATGGCCTGAAGCCATCCTGCGGTGTTGCGGCCAGCTCAAAAGAAAGCAAGTTGAAGAAAGGAGCTCAGGGGCACTGTAATTCACAAACCTGCAGACTTATAAATGACAGCTATCGTCCAAAAATATACTGAAGTAAGGCTGCCAAGAGGACTTGAAAGTGGGGCAGAAATGCAGTAAACCGATTTCAAGAGGTAGACTGGAATTGCATTGAAAGCATAGGAAAAGAGGCAGAACGTCCACAATGATGCACTTGGCCAAAAAGGGCGTATGTGTTTTTTCCTGAATATATTCAGGAAAAAACGCATACGCCCTTTTTGGCCAACCAAGCAAGCTTGCAAAGGAAATCTGCACTACAATGAAGTCTCACTTCCCCCCGGTCAAAAGGGCCATCTGAAAAAAGTGTAAAATCCAGAAAGGCAGGACAGGCCATGGAGAACTGGGAGCCTTGTTATGCTGATGGGCGGGATGTAAATTGCCAACAGACACTCGGGAGAAGTGTATGGTGTTTCCTGAAACACCTAAAAAACAAAGCAACAGAGCCTAGGGCACTTCCACTTATGGTCCTATAGCTTAGGGAAATTAAAATCAAAAAGACACAGCCACCCCAAAGTTTGGGACGCCTCTGTTTACAAGAACCTCGTTTACCGTACAAGTTCAATATCACAGAAAGTGAAAAATGGATACAGAACTTGTGGTACTTACGTACAATGCAGTATCACTCAGCAATGAAATCTATGTCATCAGGCCCGTAGCAGCATAATGAGTGGATTCAGGTACGATGATTCTAACTGAAATAAGTCACACAGAAAAAGAAACATCATAAGATATCAGTAATACACGGAATGTAAACTTGGCTACACAGGAACTCAATTCCAAAACAGAACAGGGTCTCAAATTTAGAAAACCAACTTATGCTTGCTTAAGGGGAAAGGTGATTTGGGGTGCTGCATAAAACCAGACATTGAAATGAGCACAGATAAAATTCCTTAAGCCAAATATGGAATAGACAAGAGCTACTCCTTGCTCAACGAAATGGACTCAACACCCCATATTAAACACCTAAGAATGCACCTGACTAGTAAGTATCTTAAAACCTATGGATTGCTATGTCTCCAAAAGAGAATCAAGCGTGTGTACAGGGGCATAAACGCAGCAGTGATAGGATTGGAGAGGTTCGGTGAGCAAATGAAGACCCTTTGAAGTCATATTGCATGGTACCCATTCCATGGGTTTCAAGTACCCAGGTTTAAGGTATTCTTCCTTCAGCTAAAACATGCATGTGGAACCTAGAGTATGATCAACCATGTGATCGGGAGACGTGTTCAAATATGTCTCAGTTTTCGTACCCTGGTACTCGGGTGCAACATTCCAGACGCTTTACTAAAACTCTCCCGACTTGGAGAGTCAGCGCCTTTAACCTCTTGTTTGGCCCAGTTTGCAATTTCTGCGGAAGATGAACAGGAATAGGGAGAACCAATGAGAGACTAGCTGGAGGTGTCTGGACGGGCAAATTTAACTCTCATTTCCCACCAGGAAGAGGAATTAACCAAAGGTTCAGCGTGTCGTGCCGGACACAGATTAGGGCCTGAAGACATCCTGTGGTGTTGCGGCTAGCTCACAAGAAAGCGAGTTGAAGAAAGGAGCTCAGGGGCACTGTAATTCACAAACCTGCAGACTTATAAATGACAGCTATCGTCCAAAAATATACTGAAGTAAGGCTGCCAAGAGGACTTGAAAGCGGGGCAGAATTGCAGGAAACCGATTTCAGGAGGTAGACTGGAATTGCATTGAAAGCATAGGAAAAGAGGCAGAACGTCCACAATGATGCACTTGGCCAAAAAGGGCGTATGCGTTTTTTCCTGAATATATTCAGGAAAAAAGGCATACGCCCTTTTTGGCCAACCAAGCAAGCTTGCAAAGGAAATCTGCACTACAATGAAGACTCACTTCCCCCCGGTCAAAAGGGCCATCTGAAAAAAGTGTAAAATCCAGAAAGGCAGGACAGGCCATGGAGAACTGGGAGCCTTGTTATGCTGATGGGCGGGATGTAAATTGCCAACAGACACTCGGGAGAAGTGTATGGTGTTTCCTGAAACACCTAAAAAACAAAGCAACAGAGCCTAGGGCACTTCCACTTATGGTCCTATAGCTTAGGGAAATTAAAATCAAAAAGACACAGCCACCCCAAAGTTTGGGACGCCTCTGTTTACAAGAACCTCGTTTACCGTACAAGTTCAATATCACAGAAAGTGAAAAATGGATACAGAACTTGTGGTAATTACGTACAATGCAGTATCACTCAGCAATGAAATCTATGTCATCAGGCCCGTAGCAGCATAATGAGTGGATTCAGGTACGATGATTCTAACTGAAATAAGTCACACAGAAAAAGAAACATCATAAGATATCACTAATACACGGAATGTAAACTTGGCTACACAGGAACTCAATTCCAAAACAGAACAGGGTCTCAAATTTAGAAAACCAACTTATGCTTGCTTAAGGGGAAAGGTGATTTGGGGTGCTGCATAAAACCAGACATTGAAATGAGCACAGATAAAATTCCTTAAGCCAAATATGGAATAGACAAGAGCTACTCCTTGCTCAACGAAATGGACTCAACACCCCATATTAAACACCTAAGAATGCACCTGACTAGTAAGTATCTTAAAACCTATGGATTGCTATGTCTCCAAAAGAGAATCAAGCGTGTGTACAGGGGCATAAACGCAGCAGTGATAGGATTGGAGAGGTTCGGTGAGCAAATGAAGACCCTTTGAAGTCATATTGCATGGTACCCATTCCATGGGTTTCAAGTACCCAGGTTTAAGGTATTCTTCCTTCAGCTAAAACATGCATGTGGAACCTAGAGTATGATCAACCATGTGATCGGGAGACGTGTTCAAATATGTCTCAGTTTTCGTACCCTGGTACTCGGGTGCAACATTCCAGACGCTTTACTAAAACTCTCCCGACTTGGAGAGTCAGCGCCTTTAACCTGTTGTTTGGCCCAGTTTGCAATTTCTGCGGAAGATGAACAGGAATAGGGAGAACCAATGAGAGACTAGCTGGAGGTGTCTGGACGGGCAAATTTAACTCTCATTTCCCACCAGGAAGAGGAATTAACCAAAGGTTCAGCGTGTCGTGCCGGACACAGATTAGGGCCTGAAGACATCCTGTGGTGTTGCGGCTAGCTCACAAGAAAGCGAGTTGAAGAAAGGAGCTCAGGGGCACTGTAATTCACAAACCTGCAGACTTATAAATGACAGCTATCGTCCAAAAATATACTGAAGTAAGGCTGCCAAGAGGACTTGAAAGCGGGGCAGAATTGCAGGAAACCGATTTCAGGAGGTAGACTGGAATTGCATTGAAAGCATAGGAAAAGAGGCAGAACGTCCACAATGATGCACTTGGCCAAAAAGGGCGTATGCGTTTTTTCCTGAATATATTCAGGAAAAAACGCATACGCCCTTTTTGGCCAACCAAGCAAGCTTGCAAAGGAAATCTGCACTACAATGAAGTCTCACTTCCCCCCGGTCAAAAGGGCCATCTGAAAAAAGTGTAAAATCCAGAAAGGCAGGACAGGCCATGGAGAACTGGGAGCCTTGTTATGCTGATGGGCGGGATGTAAATTGCCAACAGACACTCGGGAGAAGTGTATGGTGTTTCCTGAAACACCTAAAAAACAAAGCAACAGAGCCTAGGGCACTTCCACTTATGGTCCTATAGCTTAGGGAAATTAAAATCAAAAAGACACAGCCACCCCAAAGTTTGGGACGCCTCTGTTTACAAGAACCTCGTTTACCGTACAAGTTCAATATCACAGAAAGTGAAAAATGGATACAGAACTTGTGGTACTTACGTACAATGCAGTATCACTCAGCAATGAAATCTATGTCATCAGGCCCGTAGCAGCATAATGAGTGGATTCAGGTACGATGATTCTAACTGAAATAAGTCACACAGAAAAAGAAACATCATAAGATATCACTAATAAACGGAATGTAAACTTGGCTACACAGGAACTCAATTCCAAAACAGAACAGGGTCTCAAATTTAGAAAACCAACTTATGCTTGCTTAAGGGGAAAGGTGATTTGGGGTGCTGCATAAAACCAGACATTGAAATGAGCACAGATAAAATTCCTTAAGCCAAATATGGAATAGACAAGAGCTACTCCTTGCTCAACGAAATGGACTCAACACCCCATATTAAACACCTAAGAATGCACCTGACTAGTAAGTATCTTAAAACCTATGGATTGCTATGTCTCCAAAAGAGAATCAAGCGTGTGTACAGGGGCATAAACGCAGCAGTGATAGGATTGGAGAGGTTCGGTGAGCAAATGAAGACCCTTTGAAGTCATATTGCATGGTACCCATTCCATGGGTCTCAAGTACCCAGGTTTAAGGTATTCTTCCTTCAGCTAAAACATGCATGTGGAACATAGAGTATGATCAACCATGTGATCAGGAGACGTGTTCAAATATGTCTCAGTTTTCGTACCCTGGTACTCGGGTTCAACATTCCAGACGCTTTACTAAAACTCTCCCGACTTGGAGAGTCAGCGCCTTTAACCTGCTGTTTGGCCCAGTTTGCAATTTCTGCGGAAGATGAACAGGAATAGGGAGAACCAATGAGAGACGAGCTGGAAGGTGTCTGGTCGGGCAAATTTAACTCTCATTTCCCACCAGGAAGAGGAATTAACCAAAGGTTCAGCGTGCCGTGCCGGACCAAGATTAGGGCCTGAAGACATCCTGTGGTGTTGCGGCCAGCTCACAAGAAAGCGCGTTGAAGAAAGGAGCTCAGGGGCACTGTAATTCACAAACCTGCAGAGTTATAAATGACAGCTATCGTCCAAAAATATACTGAAGTAAGGCTGCCAAGAGGACTTGAAAGCGGGGCAGAATTGCAGGAAACCGATTTCAGGAGGTAGACTGGAATTGCATTGAAAGCATAGGAAAAGAGGCAGAACGTCCACAATGATGCACTTGGCCAAAAAGGGCGTATGCGTTTTTTCCTGAATATATTCAGGAAAAAACGCATACGCCCTTTTTGGCCAACCAAGCAAGCTTGCAAAGGAAATCTGCACTACAATGAAGACTCACTTCCCCCTGGTCAAATGGGCCATCTGAAAAAAGTGTAAAATCCAGAAAGGCAGGACAGGCCATGGAGAACTTGGAGCCTTGTTATGCTGATGGGCGGGATGTAAATTGCCAACAGACACTCAGGAGAAGTGTATGGTGTTTCCTGAAACATCTAAAAAACAAAGCAACAGAGCCTAGGGCACTTCCACTTATGGTCCTATAGCTTAGGGAAATTAAAATCAAAAAGACACAGCCACCGCAAAGTTTGGGACGCCTCTGTTTACAAGAACCTCGTTTACCGTACAAGTTCAATATCACAGAAAGTGAAAAATGGATAAAGAACTTGTGGTACTTACGTACAATGCAGTATCACTCAACAATGAAATCTATGTCATCAGGCCCGTAGCAGCATAATGAGTGGATTCAGGTACGATGATTCTAACTGAAATAAGTCACACCGAAAAAGAAACATCATCAGATATCAGTAATACACTGAATGTAAACTTGGCTACACAGGAACTCAATTCCAAAACAGAACAGGGTCTCAAATTTAGAAAACCAACTTATGCTTGCTTAAGGGGAAAGGTGATTTGGGGTGCTGCATAAAACCAGACATTGAAATGAGCACAGATAAAGTTCCTTAAGCCAAATATGGAATAGACAAGAGCTACTCCTTGCTCAACGAAATGGACTCAACACCCCATATTAAACGCCTAAGAATGTACCTGACTAGTAAGTATCTTAAAACCTATGGATTGCTATGTCTCCAAAAGAGAATCAAGCGTGTGTACAGGGGCATAAACGCAGCAGTGATAGGATTGGAGAGGTTCGGTGAGCAAATGAAGACCCTTTGAAGTCATATTGCATGGTACCCATTACACGGGTCTCAACTCTCCAGGTTTAAGGTATTCTTCCTTCAGCTAAAACATGCATGTGGAACCCAGAGTATGATCAACCGTGTGAACGGGAGACGTGTTCAAATATGTCTCAGTTTTCCTCCCCTGGTACTCGGGTGTAACATTCCATACGCTTTACTAACACTCTCCCCACTTGGAGAGTCAGCGCCTTTAACCTCCTGTTTGGCCCAGTTTGCAATTTCTGCGGAAGATGAACAGGAATAGGGAGAACCAATGAGAGACTAGCTGGAGGTGTCTGGACGGGCAAATTTAACTCTCATTTCCCACCAGGAAGAGGAAATAACCAAAGGCTCAGCGTGCCGTGCCGGAACCAGATTAGGGCCTGAAGCCATCCTGTGGTGTTGCGGCCAGCTCAAAAGAAAGCGAGTTGAAGAAAGGAGCTCAGGGGCACTGTAATTCACAAACCTGCAGACTTATAAATGACAGCTATCGTCCAAAAATATACTGAAATAAGGCTGCCAAGAGGACTTGAAAGCGGGGCAGAATTGCAGGAAACCGATTTCAGGAGGTAGACTGGAATTGCATTGAAAGCATAGGAAAAGAGGCAGAACGTCCACAATGATTCACTTGGCCAAAAAGGGCGTATGCGTTTTTTCCTGAATATATTCAGGAAAAAAACGCATACGCCCTTTTTGGCCAACCAAGCAAGCTTGCAGAGGAAATCTGCACTACAATGAAGTCTCACTTCCCCCCGGTCAAAAGGGCCATCTGAAAAAAGTGTAAAATCCAGAAAGGCAGGACAGGCCATGGAGAACTGGGAGCCTTGTTATGCTGATGGGCGGGATGTAAATTGCCAACAGACACTCGGGAGAAGTGTATGGTGTTTCCTGAAACATCTAAAAAACAAAGCAACTGAGCGTAGGGCACTTTAACTTATGGTCGTATAGATTAGGGAAATTAAAATCAAAAAGACACAGCTACCCCAAAGTTTGGGACGCCTCTGTTTACAAGAACCTCGTTTACAGTACAAGTTCAACATCGCAGAAAGTGAAAAATGGATAAAGAAGTTGTGGTATTTACTTACAAAGCAATATCACTCAGCAATGAAATCTATGTCATCAGGCCCTTAGCAGCACAATGAGTGGATTCAGGTATGATGATTCTAACTGAAATAAGTCACACAGAAAAAGAAACATCATAAGATATCAGTAATACACGGAATGTAAACTTGGCTCCACAGGAACTGAATTCCAAAACAGAACAGGGTCTCAAATTTAGAAAACCAACTTATGCTTGCTTAAGGGGAAAGGGGAGTTGGGGTGCTGCATAAAACCAGAGATTGAAATGAGCACAGATAAAGTTCCTTAATCAAATATGTAATAGACAAGAGCTACTCCTTGCTCAACGAAATGGACTCAACACCCCATATTAAACGCCTAAGAATGTACCTGACTAGCAAGTATCTTAAAATCTATGGATTGCTATGTCTCTGAAAGGGAATGAAGCGTGTGTAGAGGGGCATAAACGCAGCAGTGATAGGATTGGAGAGGTTCGGTGAGCAAATGAAGACCCTTTGAAGTCACATTGCATGGTACCCATTCCACGGGTCTCAACTCTCCAGGTTTAAGGGATTCTTCCTTCAGCTAAAACATGCATGTGGAACCTAGAGTATGATCAACCATGTGATCGGGAGACGTGTTCAAATATGTCTCAGTTTTCATCCCCTGGTACTCGGGTGCAACATTTCAGACGCTTTACTAACACTCTCCCGACTTGGAGAGTCAGTATCTTTATTCTCCTGTTTGGCCCAGTTTGCAATTTCTGTGGAAGATGAACAGGAATAGGGAGAACCAATGAGAGACAAGCTGGAGGTTTCTGGACGGGCAAATTTAACTCTCATTTCCCACCAAGGACAGGAATTAACCAAAGGCTCAGCGTGCCGTGCTGGAACCAGATTAGGGCCTGAAGCAATCCTGCGGTGTTGCGGCCAGCTCACAAGAAAGCGAGATGAAGAACGGAGCTCAGGGGCACAGGAATTCACAAACCTGCAGAGATATAAATGAGAGCTATCGTCCAAAAATATACTGAAGTAAGGCTGCCAAGAGGACTTGAAAGCGGGGCAGAATTGCAGGAAACCGATTTCAGGAGGTAGACTGGAATTGCATTTTAAGCATAGGAAGAGAGGCAGAACGTCCACAATGATGCACTTGGCCAAAAAGGGCGTATGCGTTTTTTCCTGAATCAGGAAAAAACACATACGCACTTTTTGGCCAACCAAGCAAGCTTGCAAAGGAAATCTGCACTACAATGAAGTCTCACTTCCCCCCGGTCAAAAGGGCCATCTGAAAAAAGTGTAAAATCCAGAAAGGCAGGACAGGCCATGGAGAACTGGGAGCCTTGTTATGCTGATGGGCGGGATGTAAATTGCCAACAGACACTCGGGAGAAGTGTATGGTGTTTCCTGAAACATCTAAAAAACAAAGCAACAGAGCCTAGGGCACTTCCACTTATGGTCCTATAGCTTAGGGAAATTAAAATCAAAAAGACACAGCCACCCCAAAGTTTGGGACGCCTCTGTTTACAAGAACCTCATTTACAGTACAAGTTCAACATCGCAGAAAGTGAAAAATGGATAAAGAAGTTGTGGTATTTACTTACAAAGCAATATCACTCAGCAATGAAATCTATGTCATCAGGCCCTTAGCAGCACAATGAGTGGATTCAGGTATGATGATTCTAACTGAAATAAGTCACACAGAAAAAGAAACATCATAAGATATCAGTAATACACGGAATGTAAACTTGGCTACACAGGAACTGAATTACAGAACAGAACAGGGTCTCAAATTTAGAAAACCAACTTATGCTTGCTTAAGGGTAAAGGTGAGTTGGGGTGCTGCATAAAACCAGAGATTGAAATGAACACAGATAAAGTTCCTTAAGCCAAATATGGAATAGACAAGAGCTACTCCTTGCTCAACGAAATGGACTCAACACCGCATATTAAATGCCTAAGAATGTACCTGACTAGTAAGTATCTTAAAACCTATGGATTGCTATGTCTCCGAAAGAGAATCAAGCATGTGTACAGGGGCATAAACGCAGCAGTGATAGGATTGGAGAGGTTCGGTGAGCAAATGAAGACCCTTTGAAGTCATATTGCATGGTACCCATTCCACGGGTTTCAACTACCCAGGTTTAAGGTATTCTTCCTTCAGCTAAAACATGCATGTGGAACCTAGAGTATAATCAACCATGTGATCGGGAGACGTGTTCAAATATGTCTCAGTTTTCGTACCCTGGTACTCGGGTGCAACATTCCAGATGCTTTACTAACACCCTCCCGACTTGGAGAGTCAGTCCCTTTAACCTCCTGTTTGGCCCAGTTTGCAATTTCTGCGGAAGATGAACAGGAATAGCGAGAACCAATGAGAGACTAGCTGGAGGTGTCTGGACGGGCAAATTTAACTCTCATTTCCCACCAGGAAGAGGAATTAACCAAAGGCTCAGCGTGCCGTGCCGGAACCAGATTAGGGCCTGAAGCCATCCTGCGGTGTTGCGGCCAGGTCACAAGAAAGCGAGTTGAAGAAAGGAGCTCAGGGGCACTGTAATTCACAAACCTGCAGAGTTATAAATGACAGCTATCGTCCAAAAATATACTGAAGTAAGGCTGCCAAGAGGACTTGAAAGCGGGGCAGAATTGCAGGAAACCGATTTCAGGAGGTAGACTGGAATTGCATTGAAAGCATAGGAAAAGAGGCAGAACGTCCACAATGATGCACTTGGCCAAAAAGGGCGTATGCGTTTTTTCCTGAATATATTCAGGAAAAAACGCATACGCACTTTTTGGCCAACCAAGCAAGCTTGCAAAGGAAATCTGCACTACAATGAAGTCTCACTTCCCCCCGGTCAAAAGGGCCATCTGAAAAAAGTGTAAAATCCAGAAAGACAGGACAGGCCATGGAGAACTGGGAGCCTTGTTATGCTGATGGGCGGGATGTAAATTGCCAACAGACACTTGGGAGAAGTGTATGGTGTTTCCTGAAACATCTAAAAAACAAAGCAACAGAGCCTAGGGCACTTCCACTTATGGTCCTATAGCTTAGGGAAATTAAAATCAAAAAGACACAGCCACCCCAAAGTTTGGGACGCCTCTGTTTACAAGAACCTCATTTACAGTACAAGTTCAACATCGCAGAAAGTGAAAAATGGATAAAGAAGTTGTGGTATTTACTTACAAAGCAATATCACTCAGCAATGAAATCTATGTCATCAGGCCCTTAGCAGCACAATGAGTGGATTCAGGTATGATGATTCTAACTGAAATAAGTCACACAGAAAAAGAAACATCATAAGATATCAGTAATACACGGAATGTAAACTTGGCTACACAGGAACTGAATTACAGAACAGAACAGGGTCTCAAATTTAGAAAACCAACTTATGCTTGCTTAATGGTAAAGGTGAGTTGGGGTGCTGCATAAAACCAGAGATTGAAATGAACACAGATAAAGTTCCTTAAGCCAAATATGGAATAGACAAGAGCTACTCCTTGCTCAACGAAATGGACTCAACACCGCATATTAAATGCCTAAGAATGTACCTGACTAGTAAGTATCTTAAAACCTATGGATTGCTATGTCTCCGAAAGAGAATCAAGCATGTGTACAGGGGCATAAACGCAGCAGTGATAGGATTGGAGAGGTTCGGTGAGCAAATGAAGACCCTTTGAAGTCATATTGCATGGTACCCATTCCACGGGTTTCAACTACCCAGGTTTAAGGTATTCTTCCTTCAGCTAAAACATGCATGTGGAACCTAGAGTATGATCAACCATGTGATCGGGAGACGTGTTCAAATATGTCTCAGTTTTCGTACCCTGGTACTCGGGTGCAACATTCCAGACGCTTTACTAACACCCTCCCGACTTGGAGAGTCAGTCCCTTTAACCTCCTGTTTGGCCCAGTTTGCAATTTCTGCGGAAGATGAACAGGAATAGTGAGAACCAATGAGAGACTAGCTGGAGGTGTCTGGACGGGCAAATTTAACTCTCATTTCCCACCAGGAAGAGGAATTAACCAAAGGCTCAGCGTGCCGTGCCGGAACCAGATTAGGGCCTGAAGCCATCCTGCGGTGTTGCGGCCAGGTCACAAGAAAGCGAGTTGAAGAAAGGAGCTCAGGGGCACTGTAATTCACAAACCTGCAGAGTTATAAATGACAGCTATCGTCCAAAAATATACTGAAGTAAGGCTGCCAAGAGGACTTGAAAGCGGGGCAGAATTGCAGGAAACCGATTTCAGGAGGTAGACTGGAATTGCATTGAAAGCATAGGAAAAGAGGCAGAACGTCCACAATGATGCACTTGGCCAAAAAGGGCGTATGCGTTTTTTCCTGAATATATTCAGGAAAAAACGCATACGCCCTTTTTGGCCAACCAAGCAAGCTTGCAAAGGAAATCTGCACTACAATGAAGTCTCACTTCCCCCCGGTCAAAAGGGCCATCTGAAAAAAGTGTAAAATCCAGAAAGGCAGGACAGGCCATGGAGAACTGGGAGCCTTGTTATGCTGATGGGCGGGATGTAAATTGCCAACAGACACTCGGGAGAAGTGTATGGTGTTTCCTGAAACATCTAAAAAACAAAGCAACAGAGCCTAGGGCACTTCCACTTATGGTCCTATAGCTTAGGGAAATTAAAATCAAAAAGACACAGCCACCCCAAAGTTTGGGACGCCTCTGTTTACAAGAACCTCGTTTACAGTACAAGTTCAACATCGCAGAAAGTGAAAAATGGATAAAGAAGTTGTGGTATTTACTTACAAAGCAATATCACTCAGCAATGAAATCTATGTCATCAGGCCCTTAGCAGCACAATGAGTGGATTCAGGTATGATGATTCTAACTGAAATAAGTCACACAGAAAAAGAAACATCATAAGATATCAGTAATACACGGAATGTAAACTTGGCTACACAGGAACTGAATTACAGAACAGAACAGGGTCTCAAATTTAGAAAACCAACTTATGCTTGCTTAAGGGTAAAGGTGAGTTGGGGTGCTGCATAAAACCAGAGATTGAAATGAACACAGATAAAGTTCCTTAAGCCAAATATGGAATAGACAAGAGCTACTCCTTGCTCAACGAAATGGACTCAACACCGCATATTAAATGCCTAAGAATGTACCTGACTAGTAAGTATCTTAAAACCTATGGATTGCTATGTCTCCGAAAGAGAATCAAGCATGTGTACAGGGGCATAAACGCAGCAGTGATAGGATTGGAGAGGTTCGGTGAGCAAATGAAGACCCTTTGAAGTCATATTGCATGGTACCCATTCCACGGGTTTCAACTACCCAGGTTTAAGGTATTCTTCCTTCAGCTAAAACATGCATGTGGAACCTAGAGTATGATCAACCATGTGATCGGGAGACGTGTTCAAATATGTCTCAGTTTTCGTACCCTGGTACTCGGGTGCAACATTCCAGACGCTTTACTAACACCCTCCCGACTTGGAGAGTCAGTCCCTTTAACCTCCTGTTTGGCCCAGTTTGCAATTTCTGCGGAAGATGAACAGGAATAGCGAGAACCAATGAGAGACTAGCTGGAGGTGTCTGGACGGGCAAATTTAATTCTCATTTCCCACCAGGAAGAGGAATTAACCAAAGGCTCAGCGTGCCGTGCCGGAACCAGATTAGGGCCTGAAGCCATCCTGCGGTGTTGCGGCCAGCTCAAAAGAAAGCGAGTTGAAGAAAGGAGCTCAGGGGCACTGTAATTCACAAACCTGCAGAGTTATAAATGACAGCTATCGTCCAAAAATATACTGAAGTAAGGCTGCCAAGAGGACTTGAAAGCGGGGCAGAATTGCAGGAAACCGATTTCAGGAGGTAGACTGGAATTGCATTGAAAGCATAGGAAAAGAGGCAGAACGTCCACAATGATGCACTTGGCCAAAAAGGGCGTATGCGTTTTTTCCTGAATATATTCAGGAAAAAACGCATACGCACTTTTTGGCCAACCAAGCAAGCTTGCAAAGGAAATCTGCACTACAATGAAGTCTCACTTCCCCCCGGTCAAAAGGGCCATCTGAAAAAAGTGTAAAATCCAGAAAGGCAGGACAGGCCATGGAGAACTGGGAGCCTTGTTATGCTGATGGGCGGGATGTAAATTGCCAACAGACACTCGGGAGAAGTGTATGGTGTTTCCTGAAACATCTAAAAAACAAAGCAACAGAGCCTAGGGCACTTCCACTTATGGTCCTATAGCTTAGGGAAATTAAAATCAAAAAGACACAGCCACCCCAAAGTTTGGGACGCCTCTGTTTACAAGAACCTCGTTTACCGTACAAGTTCAATATCACAGAAAGTGAAAAATGGATAAAGAACTTGTGGTACTTACGTACAATGCAGTATCACTCAACAATGAAATCTATGTCATCAGGCCCGTAGCAGCATAATGAGTGGATTCAGGTACGATGATTCTAACTGAAATAAGTCACACAGAAAAAGAAACATCATAAGATATCACTAATACACGGAATGTAAACTTGGCTACACAGGAACTGAATTCCAAAACAGAACAGGGTCTCAAAATTAGAAAACCAACTTATGCTTGCTTAAGGGGAAAGGTGAGTTGGGGTGCTGCATAAAACCAGACATTGAAATGAGCACAGATAAAGTTCCTTAAGCCAAATATGGAATAGCAAGAGCTACTCCTTGCTCAATGAAATGGACTCAACACCCCATATTAAACGTCTAAGAATGTACCTGACTAGTAAGTATCTTAAAACCTATGGATTGCTATGTCTCCAAAAGAGAATCAAGCATGTGTACAGGGGCATAAACGCAGCAGTGATAGGATTGGAGAGGTTCAGTGAGCAAATGAAGACCCTTTGAAGTCATATTGCATGGTACCCATTCCACGGGTCTCAACTCTCCAGGTTTAAGGTATTCTTCCTTCAGCTAAAACATGCATGTGGAACCCAGAGTATGATCAACCATGTGAACGGGAGACATGTTCAAATATGTCTCAGTTGTCCTCCCCTGGTTCTCGGGTGCAACATTCCAGACGCTTTACTAACACTCTCCGCACTTGGAGAGTCAGTACCTTTAAGCTCCTGTTTGGCCCAGTTTGCAATTTCTGCGGAAGATGAACAGGAATAGGGAGAACCAATGAGAGACTAGCTGGAGGTGTCTGGACGGGCAAATTTAACTCTCATTTCCCACCAGGAAGAGGAAATAACCAAAGGCTCAGCATGCCGTGCCGGAAACAGATTAGGGCCTGAAGCCATCCTGCGGTGTTGCGGCCAGCTCAAAAGAAAGCGAGTTGAAGAAAGGAGCTCAGGGGCACAGTAATTCACAAACATGCAGAGTTATAAATGACAGCTATCGTCCAAAAATATACTGAAGTAAGGCTGCCAAGAGGACTTGAAAGCGGGGCAGAATTGCAGGAAACCGATTTCAGGAGGTAGACTGGAATTGCATTGAAAGCATAGGAAAAGAGGCAGAACGTCCACAATGATGCACTTGGCCAAAAAGGGCGTATGCGTTTTTTCCTGAATATATTCAGGAAAAAACGCATACGCCCTTTTTGGCCAACCAAGCAAGCTTGCAAAGGAAATCTGCACTACAATGAAGTCTCACTTCCCCCCGGTCAAAAGGGCCATCTGAAAAAAGTGTAAAATCCAGAAAGGCAGGACAGGCCATGGAGAACTGGGAGCCTTGTTATGCTGATGGGCGGGATGTAAATTGCCAACAGACACTCGGGAGAAGTGTATGGTGTTTCCTGAAACATCTAAAAAACAAAGCAACAGAGCCTAGGGCACTTCCACTTATGGTCCTATAGCTTAGGGAAATTAAAATCAAAAAGACACAGCCACCCCAAAGTTTGGGACGCCTCTGTTTACAAGAACCTCGTTTACAGTACAAGTTCAACATCGCAGAAAGTGAAAAATGGATAAAGAAGTTGTGGTATTTACTTACAAAGCAATATCACTCAGCAATGAAATCTATGTCATCAGGCCCTTAGCAGCACAATGAGTGGATTCAGGTATGATGATTCTAACTGAAATAAGTCACACAGAAAAAGAAACATCATAAGATATCAGTAATACACGGAATGTAAACTTGGCTACACAGGAACTGAATTACAGAACAGAACAGGGTCTCAAATTTAGAAAACCAACTTATGCTTGCTTATGGGGAAAGGTGAGTTGGGGTGCTGCATAAAACCAGAGATTGAAATGAGCACAGATAAAGTTCCTTAAGCCAAATATGGAATAGACAAGAGCTACTCCTTGCTCAACGAAATGGACTCAACACCGCATATTAAATGCCTAAGAATGTACCTGACCAGTAAGTATCTTAAAACCTATGGATTGCTATGTCTCCGAAAGAGAATCAAGCATGTGTACAGGGGCATAAACGCAGAAGTGATAGGATTGGAGAGGTTCGGTGAGCAAATGAAGATCCTTTGAAGTCATATTGCATGGTACCCATTCCACGGGTTTCAACTACCCAGTTTTAAGGCATTCTTCCTTCAGGTAAAACATGCATGTGGAACCTAGAGTATGATCAACCATGTGATCGGGAGACGTGTTCAAATATGTCTCAGTTTTCGTACCCTGGTACTCGGGTGCAACATTCCAGACGCTTTACTAACACCCTCCCGACTTGGAGAGTCAGTCCCTTCAACCTCCTGTTTGGCCCAGTTTGCAATTTCTGCGGAAGATGAACAGGAATAGTGAGAACCAATGAGAGACTAGCTGGAGGTGTCTGGACGGGCAAATTTAACTCTCATTTCCCACCAGGAAGAGGAATTAACCAAAGGCTCAGCGTGCCGTGCCGGAACCAGATTAGGGCCTGAAGCCATCCTGCGGTGTTGCGGCCAGCTCAAAAGAAAGCGAGTTGAAGAAAGGAGCTCAGGGGCACTGTAATTCACAAACCTGCATAGTTATAAATGACAGCTATCGTCCAAAAATATACTGAAGTAAGGCTGCCAAGAGGACTTGAAAGCGGGGCAGAATTGCAGGAAACCGATTTCAGGAGGTAGACTGGAATTGCATTGAAAGCATAGGAAAAGAGGCAGAACGTCCACAATGATGCACTTGGCCAAAAAGGGCGTATGCGTTTTTTCCTGAATATATTCAGGAAAAAACGCATACGCCCTTTTTGGCCAACCAAGCAAGCTTGCAAAGGAAATCTGCACTACAATGAAGTCTCACTTCCCCCCGGTCAAAAGGGCCATCTGAAAAAAGTGTAAAATCCAGAAAGGCAGGACAGGCCATGGAGAACTGGGAGCCTTGTTATGCTGATGGGCGGGATGTAAATTGCCAACAGACACTCGGGAGAAGTGTATGGTGTTTCCTGAAACATCTAAAAAACAAAGCAACAGAGCCTAGGGCACTTCCAATTATGGTCCTATAGCTTAGGGAAATTAAAATCAAAAAGACACAGCCACCCCAAAGTTTGGGACGCCTCTGTTTACAAGAACCTCGTTTACAGTACAATTTCAACATCGCAGAAAGTGAAAAATGGATAAAGAAGTTGTGGTATTTACTTACAAAGCAATATCACTCAGCAATGAAATCTATGTCATCAGGCCCTTAGCAGCACAATGAGTGGATTCAGGTATGATGATTCTAACTGAAATAAGTCACACAGAAAAAGAAACATCATAAGATATCAGTAATACACAGAATGTAAACTTGGCTACACAGGAACTGAATTACAGAACAGAACAGGGTCTCAAATTTAGAAAACCAACTTATGCTTGCTTAAGGGTAAAGGTGAGTTGGGGTGCTGCATAAAACCAGAGATTGAAATGAGCACAGATAATCTTCCTTAAGCCAAATATGGAATAGACAAGAGCTACTCCTTGGTCAACGAAATGGACTCAACACCGCATATTAAACGCCTAAGAATGTACCTGACTAGTAAGTATCTTAAAACCTATGGATTGCTATGTCTCCGAAAGAGAATCAAGCATGTGTACAGGGGCATAAACGCAGCAGTGATAGGATTGGAGAGGTTCGGTGAGCAAATGAAGACCCTTTGAAGTCATATTGCATGGTACCCATTCCACGGGTTTCAACTACCCAGGTTTAAGGTATTCTTCCTTCAGCTAAAACATGCATGTGGAACCTAGAGTATGATCAACCATGTGATCGGGAGACGTGTTCAAATATGTCTCAGTTTTCGTACCCTGGTACTCGGGTGCAACATTCCAGACGCTTTACTATCATCCTCCCGACTTGGAGAGTCAGTCCCTTTAACCTCCTGTTTGGCCCAGTTTGCAATTTCTGCGGAAGATGAACAGGAATAGCGAGAACCAATGAGAGACTAGCTGGAGGTGTCTGGACGGGCAAATTTAACTCTCATTTCCCATGAGGAAGAGCAATTAAGCAAAGGCTCAGCGTGCCGTGCCGGAACCAGATTAGGGCCTGAAGCCATCCTGCGGTGTTGCTGCCAGCTCAAAAGAAAGCGAGTGGAAGAAAGGAGCTCAGGGGCACTGTAATTCACAAACCTGCAGAGTTATAAATGACAGCTATCGTCCAAAAATATACTGAAGTAAGGCTGCCAAGAGGACTTGAAAGCGGGGCAGAATTGCAGGAAACCGATTTCAGGAGGTAGACTGGAATTGCATTGAAAGCATAGGAAAAGAGGCAGAACGTCCACAATGATGCACTTGGCCATAAAGGGCGTATGCGTTTTTTCCTGAATATATTCAGGAAGAAACGCATACGCCCGTTTTGGCCAACCAAGCAAGCTTGCAAAGGAAATCTGCACTACAATGAAGTCTCACTTCCCCCCGGTCAAAAGGGCCATCTGAAAAAAGTGTAAAATCCAGAAAGGCAGGACAGGCCATGGAGAACTGGGAGCCTTGTTATGCTGATGGGCGGGATGTAAATTGCCAACAGACACTCGGGAGAAGTGTATGGTGTTTCCTGAAACATCTAAAAAACAAAGCAACAGAGCCTAGGGCACTTCCACTTATGGTCCTATAGCTTAGGGAAATTAAAATCAAAAAGACACAGCCACCCCAAAGTTTGGGACGCCTCTGTTTACAAGAACCTCGTTTACAGTACAAGTTCAACATCGCAGAAAGTGAAAAATGGATAAAGAAGTTGTGGTATTTACTTACAAAGCAATATCACTCAGCAATGAAATCTATGTCATCAGGCCCTTAGCAGCACAATGAGTTGATTCAGGTATGATGATTCTAACTGAAATAAGTCACACAGAAAAAGAAACATCATAAGATATCAGTAATACACAGAATGTAAACTTGGCTACACAGGAACTGAATTACAGAACAGAACAGGGTCTCAAATTTAGAAAACCAACTTATGCTTGCTTAAGGGGAAAGGTGAGTTGGGGTGCTGCATAAAACCAGAGATTGAAATGAGCACAGATAAACTTCCTTAAGCCAAATATGGAATAGACAAGAGCTACTCCTTGCTCAACGAAATGGACTCAACACCGCATATTAAACGCCTAAGAATGTACCTGACTAGTAAGTATCTTAAAACCTATGGATTGCTATGTCTCCGAAAGAGAATCAAGCATGTGTACAGGGGCATAAACGCAGCAGTGATAGGATTGGAGAGGTTCGGTGAGCAAATGAAGACCCTTTGAAGTCATATTGCATGGTACCCATTCCACGGGTTTCAACTACCCAGGTTTAAGGTATTCTTCCTTCAGGTAAAACATGCATGTGGAACCTAGAGTATGATCAACCATGTGATCGGGAGACGTGTTCAAATATGTCTCAGTTTTCGTACCCTGGTACTCGGGTGCAACATTCCAGACGCTTTACTAACATCCTCCCGACTTGGAGAGTCAGTCCCTTTAACCTCCTGTTTGGCCCAGTTTGCAATTTCTGCGGAAGATGAACAGGAATAGCGAGAACCAATGAGAGACTAGCTGGAGGTGTCTGGACGGGCAAATTTAACTCTCATTTCCCATGAGGAAGAGCAATTAACCAAAGGCTCAGCGTGCCGTGCCGGAACCAGATTAGGGCCTGAAGCCATCCTGCGGTGTTGCTGCCAGCTCAAAAGAAAGCGAGTTGAAGAAAGGAGCTCAGGGGCACTGTAATTCACAAACCTGCATAGTTATAAATGACAGCTATCGTCCAAAAATATACTGAAGTAAGGCTGCCAAGAGGACTTGAAAGCGGGGCAGAATTGCAGGAAACCGATTTCAGGAGGTAGACTGGAATTGCATTGAAAGCATAGGAAAAGAGGCAGAACGTCCACAATGATGCACTTGGCCATAAAGGGCGTATGCGTTTTTTCCTGAATATATTCAGGAAGAAACGCATACGCCCGTTTTGGCCAACCAAGCAAGCTTGCAAAGGAAATCTGCACTACAATGAAGTCTCACTTCCCCCCGGTCAAAAGGGCCATCTGAAAAAAGTGTAAAATCCAGAAAGGCAGGACAGGCCATGGAGAACTGGGAGGCTTGTTATGCTGATGGGCGGGATGTAAATTGCCAACAGACACTCGGGAGAAGTGTATGGTGTTTCCTGAAACATCTAAAAAACAAAGCAACAGAGCCTAGGGCACTTCCACTTATGGTCCTATAGCTTAGGGAAATTAAAATCAAAAAGACACAGCCACCCCAAAGTTTGGGACGCCTCTGTTTACAAGAACCTCGTTTACAGTACAAGTTCAACATCGCAGAAAGTGAAAAATGGATAAAGAAGTTGTGGTATTTACTTACAAAGCAATATCACTCAGCAATGAAATCTATGTCATCAGGCCCTTAGCAGCACAATGAGTGGATTCAGGTATGATGATTCTAACTGAAATAAGTCACACAGAAAAAGAAACATCATAAGATATCAGTAATACACAGAATGTAAACTTGGCTACACAGGAACTGAATTACAGAACAGAACAGGGTCTCAAATTTAGAAAACCAACTTATGCTTGCTTAAGGGTAAAGGTGAGTTGGGGTGCTGCATAAAACCAGAGATTGAAATGAGCACAGATAAACTTCCTTAAGCCAAATATGGAATAGACAAGAGCTACTCCTTGCTCAACGAAATGGACTCAACACCGCATATTAAACGCCTAAGAATGTACCTGACTAGTAAGTATCTTAAAACCTATGGATTGCTATGTCTCCGAAAGAGAATCAAGCATGTGTACAGGGGCATAAACGCAGCAGTGATAGGATTGGAGAGGTTCGGTGAGCAAATGAAGACCCTTTGAAGTCATATTGCATGGTACCCATTCCACGGGTTTCAACTACCCAGGTTTAAGGTATTCTTCCTTCAGCTAAAACATGCATGTGGAACCTAGAGTATGATCAACCATGTGATCGGGAGACGTGTTCAGATATGTCTCAGTTTTCGTACCCTGGTACTCGGGTGCAACATTCCAGACGCTTTACTAACACCCTCCCGACTTGGAGAGTCAGTCCCTTTAACCTCCTGTTTGGCCCAGTTTGCAATTTCTGCGGAAGATGAACAGGAATAGCGAGAACCAATGAGAGACTAGCTGGAGGTGTCTGGACGGGCAAATTTAACTCTCATTTCCCATGAGGAAGAGCAATTAACCAAAGGCTCAGCGTGCCGTGCCGGAACCAGATTAGGGCCTGAAGCCATCCTGCGGTGTTGCTGCCAGCTCAAAAGAAAGCGAGTTGAAGAAAGGAGCTCAGGGGCACTGTAATTCACAAACCTGCATAGTTATAAATGACAGCTATCGTCCAAAAATATACTGAAGTAAGGCTGCCAAGAGGACTTGAAAGCGGGGCAGAATTGCAGGAAACCGATTTCAGGAGGTAGACTGGAATTGCATTGAAAGAATAGGAAAAGAGGCAGAACGTCCACAATGATGCACTTGGCCATAAAGGGCGTATGCGTTTTTTCCTGAATATATTCAGGAAGAAACGCATACGCCCGTTTTGGCCAACCAAGCAAGCTTGCAAAGGAAATCTGCACTACAATGAAGTCTCACTTCCCCCCGGTCAAAAGGGCCATCTGAAAAAAGTGTAAAATCCAGAAAGGCAGGACAGGCCATGGAGAACTGGGAGCCTTGTTATGCTGATGGGCGGGATGTAAATTGCCAACAGACACTCGGGAGAAGTGTATGGTGTTTCCTGAAACATCTAAAAAACAAAGCAACAGAGCCTAGGGCACTTCCACTTATGGTCCTATAGCTTAGGGAAATTAAAATCAAAAAGACACAGCCACCCCAAAGTTTGGGACGCCTCTGTTTACAAGAACCTCGTTTACAGTACAAGTTCAACATCGCAGAAAGTGAAAAATGGATAAAGAAGTTGTGGTATTTACTTACAAAGCAATATCACTCAGCAATGAAATCTATGTCATCAGGCCCTTAGCAGCACAATGAGTTGATTCAGGTATGATGATTCTAACTGAAATAAGTCACACAGAAAAGGAAACATCATAAGATATCAGTAATACACGGAATGTAAACTCGGCTACACAGGAACTGAATTACAGAACAGAACAGGGTCTCAAATTTAGAAAACCAACTTATGCTTGCTTAAGGGGAAAGGTGAGTTGGGGTGCTGCATAAAACCAGAGATTGAAATGAGCACAGATAAAGTTCCTTAAGCCAAATATGGAATAGACAAGAGCTACTCCTTGCTCAACGAAATGCACTCAACACCGCATATTAAATGCCTAAGAATGTACCTGACTAGTAAGTATCTTAAAACCTATGGATTGCTATGTCTCCGAAAGAGAATCAAGCATGTGTACAGGGGCATAAGCACAGCAGTGATAGGATTGGAGAGGTTCGGTGAGCAAATGAAGACCCTTTGAAGTCATATTGCATGGTACCCATTCCACGGGTTTCAACTACCCAGGTTTAAGGTATTCTTCCTTCAGCTAAAACATGCATGTGGATCCTAGAGTATGATCAACCATGTGATCGGGAGACGTGTTCAAATATGTCTCAGTTTTCGTACCCTGGTACTCGGGTGCAACATTCCAGACGCTTTACTAACACTCTCCCGACTTGGAGAGTCAGTCCCTTTAACCTCCTGTTTGGCCCAGTTTGCAATTTCTGCGGAAGATGAACAGGAATAGCGAGAACCAATGAGAGACTAGCTGGAGGTGTCTGGACGGGCAAATTTAACTCTCATTTCCCACCAGGAAGAGGAATTAACCAAAGGCTCAGCGTGCCGTGCCGGAACCAGATTAGGGCCTGAAGCCATCCTGCGGTGTTGCTGCCAGCTCAAAAGAAAGCGAGTTGAAGAAAGGAGCTCAGGGGCACTGTAATTCACAAACCTGCAGAGTTATAAATGACAGCTATCGTCCAAAAATATACTGAAGTAAGGCTGCCAAGAGGACTTGAAAGCGGGGCAGAATTGCAGGAAACCGATTTCAGGAGGTAGACTGGAATTGCATTGAAAGCATAGGAAAAGAGGCAGAACGTCCACAATGATGCACTTGGCCATAAAGGGCGTATGCGTTTTTTCCTGAATATATTCAGGAAGAAACGCATACGCCCGTTTTGGCCAACCAAGCAAGCTTGCAAAGGAAATCTGCACTACAATGAAGTCTCACTTCCCCCCGGTCAAAAGGGCCATCTGAAAAAAGTGTAAAATCCAGAAAGGCAGGACAGGCCATGGAGAACTGGGAGCCTTGTTATGCTGATGGGCGGGATGTAAATTGCCAACAGACACTCGGGAGAAGTGTATGGTGTTTCCTGAAACATCTAAAAAACAAAGCAACAGAGCCTAGGGCACTTCCACTTATGGTCCTATAGCTTAGGGAAATTAAAATCAAAAAGACACAGCCACCCCAAAGTTTGGGACGCCTCTGTTTACAAGAACCTCGTTTACAGTACAAGTTCAACATCGCAGAAAGTGAAAAATGGATAAAGAAGTTGTGGTATTTACTTACAAAGCAATATCACTCAGCAATGAAATCTATGTCATCAGGCCCTTAGCAGCACAATGAGTGGATTCAGGTATGATGATTCTAACTGAAATAAGTCACACAGAAAAAGAAACATCATAAGATATCAGTAATACACGGAATGTAAACTCGGCTACACAGGAACTGAATTACAGAACAGAACAGGGTCTCAAATTTAGAAAACCAACTTATGCTTGCTTAAGGGGAAAGGTGAGTTGGGGTGCTGCATAAAACCAGAGATTGAAATGAGCACAGATAAAGTTCCTTAAGCCAAATATGGAATAGACAAGAGCTACTCCTTGCTCAACGAAATGCACTCAACACCGCATATTAAATGCCTAAGAATGTACCTGACTAGTAAGTATCTTAAAACCTATGGATTGCTATGTCTCCGAAAGAGAATCAAGCATGTGTACAGGGGCATAAACGCAGCAGTGATAGGATTGGAGAGGTTCGGTGAGCAAATGAAGACCCTTTGAAGTCATATTGCATGGTACCCATTCCACGGGTTTCAACTACCCAGGTTTAAGGTATTCTTCCTTCAGCTAAAACATGCATGTGGAACCTAGAGTATGATCAACCATGTGATCGGGAGACGTGTTCAAATATGTCTCAGTTTTCGTACCCTGGTACTCGGGTGCAACATTCCAGACGCTTTACTAACACTCTCCCGACTTGGAGAGTCAGTCCCTTTAACCTCCTGTTTGGCCCAGTTTGCAATTTCTGTGGAAGATGAACAGGAATAGCGAGAACCAATGAGAGACTAGCTGGAGGTGTCTGGACGGGCAAATTTAACTCTCATTTCCCACCAGGAAGAGGAATTAACCAAAGGCTCAGCGTGCCGTGCCGGAACCAGATTAGGGCCTGAAGCCATCCTGCGGTGTTGCTGCCAGCTCAAAAGAAAGCGAGTTGAAGAAAGGAGCTCAGGGGCACTGTAATTCACAAACCTGCATAGTTATAAATGACAGCTATCGTCCAAAAATATACTGAAGTAAGGCTGCCAAGAGGACTTGAAAGCGGGGCAGAATTGCAGGAAACCGATTTCAGGAGGTAGACTGGAATTGCATTGAAAGCATAGGAAAAGAGGCAGAACATCCACAATGATGCACTTGGCCATAAAGGGCGTATGCGTTTTTTCCTGAATATATTCAGGAAGAAACGCATACGCCCGTTTTGGCCAACCAAGCAAGCTTGCAAAGGAAATCTGCACTACAATGAAGTCTCACTTCCCCCCGGTCAAAAGGGCCATCTGAAAAAAGTGTAAAATCCAGAAAGGCAGGACAGGCCATGGAGAACTGGGAGCCTTGTTATGCTGATGGGCGGGATGTAAATTGCCAACAGACACTCGGGAGAAGTGTATGGTGTTTCCTGAAACATCTAAAAAACAAAGCAACAGAGCCTAGGGCACTTCCACTTATGGTCCTATAGCTTAGGGAAATTAAAATCAAAAAGACACAGCCACCCCAAAGTTTGGGACGCCTCTGTTTACAAGAACCTCGTTTACAGTACAAGTTCAACATCGCAGAAAGTGAAAAATGGATAAAGAAGTTGTGGTATTTACTTACAAAGCAATATCACTCAGCAATGAAATCTATGTCATCAGGCCCTTAGCAGCACAATGAGTTGATTCAGGTATGATGATTCTAACTGAAATAAGTCACACAGAAAAAGAAACATCATAAGATATCAGTAATACACAGAATGTAAACTTGGCTACACAGGAACTGAATTACAGAACAGAACAGGGTCTCAAATTTAGAAAACCAACTTATGCTTGCTTAAGGGTAAAGGTGAGTTGGGGTGCTGCATAAAACCAGAGATTGAAATGAGCACAGATAAACTTCCTTAAGCCAAATATGGAATAGACAAGAGCTACTCCTTGCTCAACGAAATGGACTCAACACCGCATATTAAACGACTAAGAATGTACCTGACTAGTAAGTATCTTAAAACCTATGGATTGCTATGTCTCCGAAAGAGAATCAAGCATGTGTACAGGGGCATAAACGCAGCAGTGATAGGATTGGAGAGGTTCGGTGAGCAAATGAAGACCCTTTGAAGTCATATTGCATGGTACCCATTCCACGGGTTTCAACTACCCAGGTTTAAGGTATTCTTCCTTCAGCTAAAACATGCATGTGGAACCTAGAGTATGATCAACCATGTGATCGGGAGACGTGTTCAAATATGTCTCAGTTTTCGTACCCTGGTACTCGGGTGCAACATTCCAGATGCTTTACTAACATCCTCCCGACTTGGAGAGTCAGTCCCTTTAACCTCCTGTTTGGCCCAGTTTGCAATTTCTGCGGAAGATGAACAGGAATAGCGAGAACCAATGAGAGACTAGCTGGAGGTGTCTGGATGGGCAAATTTAACTCTCATTTCCCACCAGGAAGAGGAATTAACCAAAGGCTCAGCGTGCCGTGCCGGAAACAGATTAGGGCCTGAAGCCATCCTGCGGTGTTGCGGCCAGCTCAAAAGAAAGCGAGTTGAAGAAAGGAGCTCAGGGGCACTGTAATTCACAAACCTGCAGAGTTATAAATGACAGCTATCGTCCAAAAATATACTGAAGTAAGGCTGCCAAGAGGACTTGAAAGCGGGGCAGAATTGCAGGAAACCGATTTCAGGAGGTAGACTGGAATTGCATTGAAAGCATAGGAAAAGAGGCAGAACGTCCACAATGATGCACTTGGCCATAAAGGGCGTATGCGTTTTTTCCTGAATATATTCAGGAAGAAACGCATACGCCCGTTTTGGCCAACCAAGCAAGCTTGCAAAGGAAATCTGCACTACAATGAAGTCTCACTTCCCCCCGGTCAAAAGGGCCATCTGAAAAAAGTGTAAAATCCAGAAAGGCAGGACAGGCCATGGAGAACTGGGAGCCTTGTTATGCTGATGGGCGGGATGTAAATTGCCAACAGACACTCGGGAGAAGTGTATGGTGTTTCCTGAAACATCTAAAAAACAAAGCAACAGAGCCTAGGGCACTTCCACTTATGGTCCTATAGCTTAGGGAAATTAAAATCAAAAAGACACAGCCACCCCAAAGTTTGGGACGCCTCTGTTTACAAGAACCTCGTTTACCGTACAAGTTCAACATCGCAGAAAGTGAAAAATGGATAAAGAAGTTGTGGTATTTACTTACAAAGCAATATCACTCAGCAATGAAATCTATGTCATCAGGCCCTTAGCAGCACAATGAGTGGATTCAGGTATGATGATTCTAACTGAAATAAGTCACACAGAAAAAGAAACATCATAAGATATCAGTAATACACGGAATGTAAACTTGGCTACACAGGAACTGAATTACAGAACAGAACAGGGTCTCAAATTTAGAAAACCAACTTATGCTTGCTTAAGGGGAAAGGTGAGTTGGGGTGCTGCATAAAACCAGAGATTGAAATGAGCACAGATAAACTTCCTTAAGCCAAATATGGAATAGACAAGAGCTACTCCTTGCTCAACGAAATGGACTCAACACCGCATATTAAATGCCTAAGAATGTACCTGACTAGTAAGTATCTTAAAACCTATGGATTGCTATGTCTCCGAAAGAGAATCAAGCATGTGTACAGGGGCATAAATGCAGCAGTGATAGGATTGGAGAGGTTCGGTGAGCAAATGAAGACCCTTTGAAGTCATATTGCATGGTACCCATTCCACGGGTTTCAACTACCCAGGTTTAAGGTATTCTTCCTTCAGCTAAAACATGCATGTGGAACCTAGAGTATGATCAACCATGTGATCGGGAGACGTGTTCAAATATGTCTCAGTTTTCGTACCCTGGTACTCGGGTGCAACATTCCAGACGCTTTACTAACACCCCCCGACTTGGAGAGTCAGTCCCTTTAACCTCCTGTTTGGCCCAGTTTGCAATTTCTGCAGAAGATGAACAGGAATAGTGAGAACCAATGAGAGACTAGCTGGAGGTGTCTGGACGGGCAAATTTAACTCTCATTTCCCACCAGGAAGAGGAATTAACCAAAGGCTCAGTTTGCAATTTCTGCAGAAGATGAACAGGAATAGCGAGAACCAATGAGAGACTAGCTGGAGGTGTCTGGACGGGCAAATTTAACTCTCATTTCCCACCAGGAAGAGGAATTAACCAAAGGCTCAGCGTGCCGTGCCGGAACCAGATTAGGGCCTGAAGCCATCCTGCGGTGTTGCGGCCAGCTCAAAAGAAAGCGAGTTGAAGAAAGGAGCTCAGGGGCACTGTAATTCACAAACCTGCAGAGTTATAAATGACAGCTATCGTCCAAAAATATACTGAAGTAAGGCTGCCAAGAGGACTTGAAAGCAGGGCAGAATTGCAGGAAACCGATTTCAGGAGGTAGACTGGAATTGCATTGAAAGCATAGGAAAAGAGGCAGAACGTCCACAATGATGCACTTGGCCAAAAAGGGCGTATGCGTTTTTTCCTGAATATATTCAGGAAAAAACGCATACGCCCTTTTTGGCCAACCAAGCAAGCTTGCAAAGGAAATCTGCACTACAATGAAGTCTCACTTCCCCCCGGTCAAAAGGGCCATCTGAAAAAAGTGTAAAATCCAGAAAGGCAGGACAGGCCATGGAGAACTGGGAGCCTTGTTATGCTGATGGGCGGGATGTAAATTGTCAACAGACACTCGGGAGAAGTGTATGGTGTTTCCTGAAACATCTAAAAAACAAAGCAACAGAGCCTAGGGCACTTCCACTTATGGTCCTATAGCTTAGGGAAATTAAAATCAAAAAGACACAGCCACCCCAAAGTTTGGAACGCCTCTGTTTACAAGAACCTCGTTTACAGTACAAGTTCAACATCGCAGAAAGTGAAAAATGGATAAAGAAGTTGTGGTATTTACTTACAAAGCAATATCACTCAGCAATGAAATCTATGTCATCAGGCCCTTAGCAGCACAATGAGTGGATTCAGGTATGATGATTCTAACTGAAATAAGTCACACAGAAAAAGAAACATCATAAGATATCAGTAATACACGGAATGTAAACTTGGCTACACAGGAACTGAATTACAGAACAGAACAGGGTCTCAAATTTAGAAAACCAACTTATGCTTGCTTAAGGGGAAAGGTGAGTTGGGGTGCTGCATAAAACCAGAGATTGAAATGAGCACAGATAAAGTTCCTTAAGCCAAATATGGAATAGACAAGAGCTACTCCTTGCTCAACGAAATGGACTCAACACCGCATATTAAACGCCTAAGAATGTACCTGACTAGTAAGTATCTTAAAACCTATGGATTGCTATGTCTCCGAAAGAGAATCAAGCATGTGTACAGGGGCATAAATGCAGCAGTGATAGGATTGGAGAGGTTCGGTGAGCAAATGAAGACCCTTTGAAGTCATATTGCATGGTACCCATTCCACGGGTTTCAACTACCCAGGTTTAAGGTATTCTTCCTTCAGCTAAAACATGCATGTGGAACCTAGAGTATGATCAACCATGTGATCGGGAGACGTGTTCAAATATGTCTCAGTTTTTGTACCCTGGTACTCGGGTGCAACATTCCAGACGCTTTACTAACACCCTCCCGACTTGGAGAGTCAGTCCCTTTAACCTCCTGTTTGGCCCAGTTTGCAATTTCTGCGGAAGATGAACAGGAATAGCGAGAACCAATGAGAGACTAGCTGGAGGTGTCTGGACGGGCAAATTTAACTCTCATTTCCCACCAGGAAGAGGAATTAACCAAAGGCTCAGCATGCCCTGCCGGAACCAGATTAGGGCCTGAAGCCATCCTGCGGTATTGCGGCCAGGTCACAAGAAAGCGAGTTGAAGAAAGGAGCTCAGGGGCACTGTAATTCACAAACCTGCAGAGTTATAAATGACAGCTATCGTCCAAAAATATACTGAAGTAAGGCTGCCAAGAGGACTTGAAAGCGGGGCAGAATTGCAGGAAACCGATTTCAGGAGGTAGACTGGAATTGCATTGAAAGCATAGGAAAAGAGGCAGAACGTCCACAATGATGCACTTGGCCAAAAAGGGCGTATGCGTTTTTTCCTGAATATATTCAGGAAAAAAGGCATACGCCCTTTTTGGCCAACCAAGCAAGCTTGCAAAGGAAATCTGCACTACAATGAAGTCTCACTTCTCCCCGGTCAAAAGGGCCATCTGAAAAAAGTGTAAAATCCAGAAAGGCAGGACAGGCCATGGAGAACTGGGAGCCTTGTTATGCTGATGGGCGGGATGTAAATTGCCAACAGACACTCGGGAGAAGTGTATGGTGTTTCCTGAAACATCTAAAAAACAAAGCAACAGAGCCTAGGGCACTTCCACTTATGGTCCTATAGCTTAGGGAAATTAAAATCAAAAAGACACAGCCACCCCAAAGTTTGGGACGCCTCTGTTTACAAGAACCTCGTTTACAGTACAAGTTCAACATCGCAGAAAGTGAAAAATGGATAAAGAAGTTGTGGTATTTACTTACAAAGCAATATCACTCAGCAATGAAATCTATGTCATCAGGCCCTTAGCAGCACAATGAGTGGATTCAGGTATGATGATTCTAACTGAAATAAGTCACACAGAAAAAGAAACATCATAAGATATCAGTAATACACGGAATGTAAACTTGGCTACACAGGAACTGAATTACAGAACAGAACAGGGTCTCAAATTTAGAAAACCAACTTATGCTTGCTTAAGGGTAAAGGTGAGTTGGGGTGCTGCATAAAACCAGAGATTGAAATGAGCACAGATAAAGTTCCTTAAGCCAAATATGGAATAGACAAGAGCTACTCCTTGCTCAACGAAATGGACTCAACACCCCATATTAAATGCCTAAGAATGTAACTGACTAGTAAGTATCTTAAAACCTATGGATTGCTATGTCTCCAAAAGAGAATCAAGCGTGTGTACAGGGGCATAAACGCAGCAGTGATAGGATTGGAGAGGTTCGGTGAGCAAATGAAGACCCTTTGAAGTCATATTGCATGGTACCCATTACACGGGTCTCAACTCTCCAGGTTTAAGGAATTCTTCCTTCAGCTAAAACATGCATGTGGAACCCAGAGTATGATCAACCGTGTGAACGGGAGACGTGTTCAAATATGTCTCAGTTTTCGTACCCTGGTACTCGGGTGCAACATTCCAGATGCTTTACTAACACTCTCCCCACTTGGAGAGTCAGTCCCTTTAACCTCCTGTTTGGCCCAGTTTGCAATTTCTGCGGAAGATGAACAGGAATAGCGAGAACCAATGAGAGACTAGCTGGAGGTGTCTGGACGGGCAAATTTAACTCTCATTTCCCACCAGGAAGAGGAAATAACCAAAGGCTCAGTGTGTCGTACCGGACACAGATTAGGGCCTGAAGACATCCTGTGGTGTTGCGGCTAGCTCACAAGAAAGCGAGTTGAAGAAAGGAGCTCAGGGGCACTGTAATTCACAAACCTGCAGAGTTATAAATGACAGCTATCGTCCAAAAATATACTGAAGTAAGGCTGCCAAGAGGACTTGAAAGTGGGGCAGAATTGCAGGAAACCGATTTCAAGAGGTAGACTGGAATTGCATTGAAAGCATAGGAAAAGAGGCAGAACGTCCACAATGATGCACTTGGCCAAAAAGGGCGTATGCGTTTTTTCCTGAATATATTCAGGAAAAAACGCATACGCCCTTTTTGGCCAACCAAGCAAGCTTGCAAAGGAAATCTGCACTACAATGAAGTCTCACTTCCCCCCGGTCAAAAGGGCCATCTGAAAAAAGTGTAAAATCCAGAAAGGCAGGACAGGCCATGGAGAACTGGGAGCCTTGTTATGCTGATGGGCGGGATGTAAATTGCCAACAGACACTCGGGAGAAGTGTATGGTGTTTCCTGAAACATCTAAAAAACAAAGCAACAGAGCCTAGGGCACTTCCACTTATGGTCCTATAGATTAGGGAAATTAAAATCAAAAAGACACAGCCACCCCAAAGTTTGGGACGCCACTGTTTACAAGAACCTCATTTACAGTAAAAGTTCAACATCGCAGAAAGTGAAAAATGGATAAAGAAGTTGTGGTATTTACTTACAAAGCAATATCCCTCAGCAATGAAATCTATGTCCTCAGGCCCTTAGCAGCATAATGAGTGGATTCAGGTACGATGATTCTAACTGAAATAAGTCACACAGAAAAAGAAACATCATAAGATATCACTAATACACGGAATGTAAACTTGGCTACACAGGAACTCAATTCCAAAACAGAACAGGGTCTCAAATTTAGAAAACCAACTTATGCTTGCTTAAGGGGAAAGGTGATTTGGGGTGCTGCATAAAACCAGACATTGAAATGAGCACAGATAAAATTCCTTAAGCCAAATATGGAATAGACAAGAGCTACTCCTTGCTCAACGAAATGGACTCAACACCCCATATTAAACACCTAAGAATGCACCTGACTAGTAAGTATCTTAAAACCTATGGATTGCTATGTCTCCAAAAGAGAATCAAGCGTGTGTACAGGGGCATAAACGCAGCAGTGATAGGATTGGAGAGGTTCGGTGAGCAAATGAAGACCCTTTGAAGTCATATTGCATGGTACCCATTCCATGGGTTTCAAGTACCCAGGTTTAAGGTATTCTTCCTTCAGCTAAAACATGCATGTGGAACCTAGAGTATGATCAACCATGTGATCGGGAGACGTGTTCAAATATGTCTCAGTTTTCGTACCCTGGTACTCGGGTGCAACATTCCAGACGCTTTACTAAAACTCTCCCGACTTGGAGAGTCAGCGCCTTTAACCTGTTGTTTGGCCCAGTTTGCAATTTCTGCGGAAGATGAACAGGAATAGGGAGAACCAATGAGAGACTAGCTGGAGGTGTCTGGACGGGCAAATTTAACTCTCATTTCCCACCAGGAAGAGGAATTAACCAAAGGTTCAGCGTGTCGTGCCGGACACAGATTAGGGCCTGAAGACATCCTGTGGTGTTGCGGCTAGCTCACAAGAAAGCGAGTTGAAGAAAGGAGCTCAGGGGCACTGTAATTCACAAACCTGCAGACTTATAAATGACAGCTATCGTCCAAAAATATACTGAAGTAAGGCTGCCAAGAGGACTTGAAAGCGGGGCAGAATTGCAGGAAACCGATTTCAGGAGGTAGACTGGAATTGCATTGAAAGCATAGGAAAAGAGGCAGAACGTCCACAATGATGCACTTGGCCAAAAAGGGCGTATGCGTTTTTTCCTGAATATATTCAGGAAAAAACGCATACGCCCTTTTTGGCCAACCAAGCAAGCTTGCAAAGGAAATCTGCACTACAATGAAGTCTCACTTCCCCCCGGTCAAAAGGGCCATCTGAAAAAAGTGTAAAATCCAGAAAGGCAGGACAGGCCATGGAGAACTGGGAGCCTTGTTATGCTGATGGGCGGGATGTAAATTGCCAACAGACACTCGGGAGAAGTGTATGGTGTTTCCTGAAACACCTAAAAAACAAAGCAACAGAGCCTAGGGCACTTCCACTTATGGTCCTATAGCTTAGGGAAATTAAAATCAAAAAGACACAGCCACCCCAAAGTTTGGGACGCCTCTGTTTACAAGAACCTCGTTTACCGTACAAGTTCAATATCACAGAAAGTGAAAAATGGATACAGAACTTGTGGTACTTACGTACAATGCAGTATCACTCAGCAATGAAATCTATGTCATCAGGCCCGTAGCAGCATAATGAGTGGATTCAGGTACGATGATTCTAACTGAAATAAGTCACACAGAAAAAGAAACATCATAAGATATCACTAATAAACGGAATGTAAACTTGGCTACACAGGAACTCAATTCCAAAACAGAACAGGGTCTCAAATTTAGAAAACCAACTTATGCTTGCTTAAGGGGAAAGGTGATTTGGGGTGCTGCATAAAACCAGACATTGAAATGAGCACAGATAAAATTCCTTAAGCCAAATATGGAATAGACAAGAGCTACTCCTTGCTCAACGAAATGGACTCAACACCCCATATTAAACACCTAAGAATGCACCTGACTAGTAAGTATCTTAAAACCTATGGATTGCTATGTCTCCAAAAGAGAATCAAGCGTGTGTACAGGGGCATAAACGCAGCAGTGATAGGATTGGAGAGGTTCGGTGAGCAAATGAAGACCCTTTGAAGTCATTTTGCATGGTACCCATTACACGGGTCTCAACTCTCCAGGTTTAAGGAATTCTTCCTTCAGCTAAAACATGCATGTGGAACCCAGAGTATGATCAACCGTGTGAACGGGAGACGTGTTCAAATATGTCTCAGTTTTCGTACCCTGGTACTCGGGTGCAACATTCCAGATGCTTTACTAACACTCTCCCCACTTGGAGAGTCAGTCCCTTTAACCTCCTGTTTGGCCCAGTTTGCAATTTCTGCGGAAGATGAACAGGAATAGCGAGAACCAATGAGAGACTAGCTGGAGGTGTCTGGACGGGCAAATTTAACTCTCATTTCCCACCAGGAAGAGGAAATAACCAAAGGCTCAGTGTGTCGTGCCGGAACCAGATTATGGCCTGAAGCCATCCTGCGGTGTTGCGGCCAGCTCAAAAGAAAGCGAGTTGAAGAAAGGAGCTCAGGGGCACTGTAATTCACAAACCTGCAGAGTTATAAATGACAGCTATCGTCCAAAAATATACTGAAGTAAGGCTGCCAAGAGGACTTGAAAGTGGGGCAGAATTGCAGGAAACCGATTTCAAGAGGTAGACTGGAATTGCATTGAAAGCATAGGAAAAGAGGCAGAACGTCCACAATGATGCACTTGGCCAAAAAGGGTGTATGCGTTTTTTCCTGAATATATTCAGGAAAAAACGCATACGCCCTTTTTGGCCAACCAAGCAAGCTTGCAAAGGAAATCTGCACTACAATGAAGTCTCACTTCCCCCCGGTCAAAAGGGCCATCTGAAAAAAGTGTAAAATCCAGAAAGGCAGGACAGGCCATGGAGAACTGGGAGCCTTGTTATGCTGATGGGCGGGATATAAATTGCCAACAGACACTCGGGAGAAGTGTATGGTGTTTCCTGAAACATCTAAAAAACAAAGCAACAGAGCCTAGGGCACTTCCACTTATGGTCCTATAGATTAGGGAAATTAAAATCAAAAAGACACAGCCACCCCAAAGTTTGGGACGCCACTGTTTACAAGAACCTCGTTTACAGTAAAAGTTCAACATCGCAGAAAGTGAAAAATGGATAAAGAAGTTGTGGTATTTACTTACAAAGCAATATCCCTCAGCAATGAAATCTATGTCATCAGGCCCTTAGCAGCACAATGAGTGGATTCAGGTTATGATGATTCTAACTGAAATAAGTCACACAGAAAAAGAAACATCATAAGATATCAGTAATACACGGAATGTAAACTTGGCTACACAGGAACTGAATTACAGAACAGAACAGGGTCTCAAATTTAGAAAAGCAACTTATGCTTGCTTAAGGGGAAAGGTGAGTTGGGGTGCTGCATAAAACCAGACATTGAAATGAGCACAGATAAAGTTTCTTAAGCCAAATATGGAATAGAAAAGAGCTACTCCTTGCTCAACGAAATGGACTCAACACCGCATATTAAACGCCTAAGAATGTACCTGACTAGTAAGTATCTTAAAACCTATGGATTGCTATGTCTCCGAAAGAGAATCAAGCATGTGTACAGGGGCATAAACGCAGCAGTGATAGGATTGGAGAGGTTCGGTGAGCAAATGAAGACCCTTTGAAGTCATATTGCATGGTACCCATTCCATGGGTTTCAAGTACCCAGGTTTAAGGATTTCTTCCTTCAGCTAAAACATGCATGTGGAACCTAGAGTATGATCAACCATGTGATCGGGAGACGTGTTCAAATATGTCTCAGTTTTCGTACCCTGGTACTCGGGTGCAACATTCCAGACGCTTTACTAACACTCTCCCTACTTGGAGAGTCAGCGCCTTTAACCTCCTGTTTGGCCCAGTTTGCAATTTCTGCGGAAGATGAACAGGAATAGGGAGAACCAATGAGAGACGAGCTGGAGGTGTCTGGACGGGCAAATTTAACTCTCATTTCCCACCAGGAAGAGGAATTAACCAAAGGCTCAGTGTGCTGTGCCGGAACCAGATTATGGCCTGAAGCCATCCTGCGGTGTTGCGGCCAGCTCAAAAGAAAGCGAGTTGAAGAAAGGAGCTCAGGGGCACTGTAATTCACAAACCTGCAGAGTTATAAATGACAGCTATCGTCCAAAAATATACTGAAGTAAGGCTGCCAAGAGGACTTGAAAGTGGGGCAGAAATGCAGTAAACCGATTTCAAGAGGTAGACTGGAATTGCATTGAAAGCATAGGAAAAGAGGCAGAACGTCCACAATGATGCACTTGGCCAAAAAGGGCGTATGTGTTTTTTCCTGAATATATTCAGGAAAAAACGCATACGCCCTTTTTGGCCAACCAAGCAAGCTTGCAAAGGAAATCTGCACTACAATGAAGACTCACTTCCCCCCGGTCAAAAGGGCCATCTGAAAAAAGTGTAAAATCCAGAAAGGCAGGACAGGCCATGGAGAACTGGGAGCCTTGTTATGCTGATGGGCGGGATGTAAATTGCCAACAGACACTCGGGAGAAGTGTATGGTGTTTCCTGAAACACCTAAAAAACAAAGCAACAGAGCCTAGGGCACTTCCACTTATGGTCCTATAGCTTAGGGAAATTAAAATCAAAAAGACACAGCCACCCCAAAGTTTGGGATGCCTCTGTTTACAAGAACCTCGTTTACCGTACAAGTTCAATATCACAGAAAGTGAAAAATGGATACAGAACTTGTGGTAATTACGTACAATGCAGTATCACTCAGCAATGAAATCTATGTCATCAGGCCCGTAGCAGCATAATGAGTGGATTCAGGTACGATGATTCTAACTGAAATAAGTCACACAGAAAAAGAAACATCATAAGATATCACTAATACACGGAATGTAAACTTGGCTACACAGGAACTCAATTCCAAAACAGAACAGGGTCTCAAATTTAGAAAACCAACTTATGCTTGCTTAAGGGGAAAGGTGATTTGGGGTGCTGCATAAAACCAGACATTGAAATGAGCAGAGATAAAATTCCTTAAGCCAAATATGTAATAGACAAGAGCTACTCCTTGCTCAACGAAATGGACTCAACACCCCATATTAAACACCTAAGAATGCACCTGACTAGTAAGTATCTTAAAACCTATGGATTGCTATGTCTCCAAAAGAGAATCAAGCATGTGTACAGGGGCATAAACGCAGCAGTGATAGGATTGGAGAGGTTCGGTGAGCAAATGAAGACCCTTTGAAGTCATATTGCATGGTACCCATTCCATGGGTTTCAAGTACCCAGGTTTAAGGTATTCTTCCTTCAGCTAAAACATGCATGTGGAACCTAGAGTATGATCAACCATGTGATCGGGAGACGTGTTCAAATATGTCTCAGTTTTCGTACCCTGGTACTCGGGTGCAACATTCCAGACGCTTTACTAAAACTCTCCCGACTTGGAGAGTCAGTCCCTTTAACCTCCTGTTTGGCCCAGTTTGCAATTTCTGCGGAAGATGAACAGGAATAGCGAGAACCAATGAGAGACTAGCTGGAGGTGTCTGGACGGGCAAATTTAACTCTCATTTCCCACCAGGAAGAGGAATTAACCAAAGGTTCAGCGTGTCGTGCCGGACACAGATTAGGGCCTGAAGACATCCTGTGGTGTTGCGGCTAGCTCACAAGAAAGCGAGTTGAAGAAAGGAGCTCAGGGGCACTGTAATTCACAAACCTGCAGACTTATAAATGACAGCTATCGTCCAAAAATATACTGAAGTAAGGCTGCCAAGAGGACTTGAAAGCGGGGCAGAATTGCAGGAAACCGATTTCAAGAGGTAGACTGGAATTGCATTGAAAGCATAGGAAAAGAGGCAGAACGTCCACAATGATGCACTTGGCCAAAAAGGGCGTATGTGTTTTTTCCTGAATATATTCAGGAAAAAACGCATACGCCCTTTTTGGCCAACCAAGCAAGCTTGCAAAGGAAATCTGCACTACAATGAAGACTCACTTCCCCCCGGTCAAAAGGGCCATCTGAAAAAAGTGTAAAATCCAGAAAGGCAGGACAGGCCATGGAGAACTGGGAGCCTTGTTATGCTGATGGGCGGGATGTAAATTGCCAACAGACACTCGGGAGAAGTGTATGGTGTTTCCTGAAACACCTAAAAAACAAAGCAACAGAGCCTAGGGCACTTCCACTTATGGTCCTATAGCTTAGGGAAATTAAAATCAAAAAGACACAGCCACCCCAAAGTTTGGGATGCCTCTGTTTACAAGAACCTCGTTTACCGTACAAGTTCAATATCACAGAAAGTGAAAAATGGATACAGAACTTGTGGTAATTACGTACAATGCAGTATCACTCAGCAATGAAATCTATGTCATCAGGCCCGTAGCAGCATAATGAGTGGATTCAGGTACGATGATTCTAACTGAAATAAGTCACACAGAAAAAGAAACATCATAAGATATCACTAATACACGGAATGTAAACTTGGCTACACAGGAACTCAATTCCAAAACAGAACAGGGTCTCAAATTTAGAAAACCAACTTATGCTTGCTTAAGGGGAAAGGTGATTTGGGGTGCTGCATAAAACCAGACATTGAAATGAGCAGAGATAAAATTCCTTAAGCCAAATATGTAATAGACAAGAGCTACTCCTTGCTCAACGAAATGGACTCAACACCCCATATTAAACACCTAAGAATGCACCTGACTAGTAAGTATCTTAAAACCTATGGATTGCTATGTCTCCAAAAGAGAATCAAGCATGTGTACAGGGGCATAAACGCAGCAGTGATAGGATTGGAGAGGTTCGGTGAGCAAATGAAGACCCTTTGAAGTCATATTGCATGGTACCCATTCCATGGGTTTCAAGTACCCAGGTTTAAGGTATTCTTCCTTCAGCTAAAACATGCATGTGGAACCTAGAGTATGATCAACCATGTGATCGGGAGACGTGTTCAAATATGTCTCAGTTTTCGTACCCTGGTACTCGGGTGCAACATTCCAGACGCTTTACTAAAACTCTCCCGACTTGGAGAGTCAGTCCCTTTAACCTCCTGTTTGGCCCAGTTTGCAATTTCTGCGGAAGATGAACAGGAATAGCGAGAACCAATGAGAGACTAGCTGGAGGTGTCTGGACGGGCAAATTTAACTCTCATTTCCCACCAGGAAGAGGAATTAACCAAAGGTTCAGCGTGTCGTGCCGGACACAGATTAGGGCCTGAAGACATCCTGTGGTGTTGCGGCTAGCTCACAAGAAAGCGAGTTGAAGAAAGGAGCTCAGGGGCACTGTAATTCACAAACCTGCAGACTTATAAATGACAGCTATCGTCCAAAAATATACTGAAGTAAGGCTGCCAAGAGGACTTGAAAGCGGGGCAGAATTGCAGGAAACCGATTTCAGGAGGTAGACTGGAATTGCATTGAAAGCATAGGAAAAGAGGCAGAACGTCCACAATGATGCACTTGGCCAAAAAGGGCCTATGCGTTTTTTCCTGAATATATTCAGGAAAAAACGCATACGCCCTTTTTGGCCAACCAAGCAAGCTTGCAAAGGAAATCTGCACTACAATGAAGTCTCACTTCCCCCCGGTCAAAAGGGCCATCTGAAAAAAGTGTAAAATCCAGAAAGGCAGGACAGGCCATGGAGAACTGGGAGCCTTGTTATGCTGATGGGCGGGATGTAAATTGCCAACAGACACTCGGGAGAAGTGTATGGTGTTTCCTGAAACACCTAAAAAACAAAGCAACAGAGCCTAGGGCACTTCCACTTATGGTCCTATAGCTTAGGGAAATTAAAATCAAAAAGACACAGCCACCCCAAAGTTTGGGACGCCTCTGTTTACAAGAACCTCGTTTACCGTACAAGTTCAATATCACAGAAAGTGAAAAATGGATACAGAACTTGTGGTACTTACGTACAATGCAGTATCACTCAGCAATGAAATCTATGTCATCAGGCCCGTAGCAGCATAATGAGTGGATTCAGGTACGATGATTCTAACTGAAATAAGTCACACAGAAAAAGAAACATCATAAGATATCACTAATAAACGGAATGTAAACTTGGCTACACAGGAACTCAATTCCAAAACAGAACAGGGTCTCAAATTTAGAAAACCAACTTATGCTTGCTTAAGGGGAAAGGTGATTTGGGGTGCTGCATAAAACCAGACATTGAAATGAGCACAGATAAAATTCCTTAAGCCAAATATGGAATAGACAAGAGCTACTCCTTGCTCAACGAAATGGACTCAACACCCCATATTAAACACCTAAGAATGCACCTGTCTAGTAAGTATCTTAAAACCTATGGATTGCTATGTCTCCAAAAGAGAATCAAGCGTGTGTACAGGGGCATAAACGCAGCAGTGATAGGATTGGAGAGGTTCGGTGAGCAAATGAAGACCCTTTGAAGTCATATTGCATGGTACCCATTACACGGGTCTCAACTCTCCAGGTTTAAGGAATTCTTCCTTCAGCTAAAACATGCATGTGGAACCCAGAGTATGATCAACCGTGTGAACGGGAGACGTGTTCAAATATGTCTCAGTTTTCGTACCCTGGTACTCGGGTGCAACATTCCAGATGCTTTACTAACACTCTCCCCACTTGGAGAGTCAGTCCCTTTAACCTCCTGTTTGGCCCAGTTTGCAATTTCTGCGGAAGATGAACAGGAATAGCGAGAACCAATGAGAGACTAGCTGGAGGTGTCTGGACGGGCAAATTTAACTCTCATTTCCCACCAGGAAGAGGAAATAACCAAAGGCTCAGTGTGTCGTGCCGGAACCAGATTATGGCCTGAAGCCATCCTGCGGTGTTGCGGCCAGCTCAAAAGAAAGCGAGTTGAAGAAAGGAGCTCAGGGGCACTGTAATTCACAAACCTGCAGAGTTATAAATGACAGCTATCGTCCAAAAATATACTGAAGTAAGGCTGCCAAGAGGACTTGAAAGTGGGGCAGAATTGCAGGAAACCGATTTCAAGAGGTAGACTGGAATTGCATTGAAAGCATAGGAAAAGAGGCAGAACGTCCACAATGATGCACTTGGCCAAAAAGGGCGTATGCGTTTTTTCCTGAATATATTCAGGAAAAAACGCATACGCCCTTTTTGGCCAACCAAGCAAGCTTGCAAAGGAAATCTGCACTACAATGAAGTCTCACTTCCCCCCGGTCAAAAGGGCCATCTGAAAAAAGTGTAAAATCCAGAAAGGCAGGACAGGCCATGGAGAACTGGGAGCCTTGTTATGCTGATGGGCGGGATGTAAATTGCCAACAGACACTCGGGAGAAGTGTATGGTGTTTCCTGAAACATCTAAAAAACAAAGCAACAGAGCCTAGGGCACTTCCACTTATGGTCCTATAGATTAGGGAAATTAAAATCAAAAAGACACAGCCACCCCAAAGTTTGGGACGCCACTGTTTACAAGAACCTCATTTACAGTAAAAGTTCAACATCGCAGAAAGTGAAAAATGGATAAAGAAGTTGTGGTATTTACTTACAAAGCAATATCACTCAGCAATGAAATCTATGTCATCAGGCCCTTAGCAGCACAATGAGTGGATTCAGGTTATGATGATTCTAACTGAAATAAGTCACACAGAAAAAGAAACATCATAAGATATCAGTAATACACGGAATGTAAACTTGGCTACACAGGAACTGAATTACAGAACAGAACAGGGTCTCAAATTTAGAAAAGCAACTTATGCTTGCTTAAGGGGAAAGGTGAGTTGGGGTGCTGCATAAAACCAGACATTGAAATGAGCACAGATAAAGTTTCTTAAGCCAAATATGGAATAGAAAAGAGCTACTCCTTGCTCAACGAAATGGACTCAACACCGCATATTAAACGCCTAAGAATGTACCTGACTAGTAAGTATCTTAAAACCTATGGATTGCTATGTCTCCGAAAGAGAATCAAGCATGTGTACAGGGGCATAAACGCAGCAGTGATAGGATTGGAGAGGTTCGGTGAGCAAATGAAGACCCTTTGAAGTCATATTGCATGGTACCAATTCCATGGGTTTCAAGTACCCAGGTTTAAGGATTTCTTCCTTCAGCTAAAACATGCATGTGGAACCTAGAGTATGATCAACCATGTGATCGGGAGACGTGTTCAAATATGTCTCAGTTTTCGTACCCTGGTACTCGGGTGCAACATTCCAGACGCTTTACTAACACTCTCCCTACTTGGAGAGTCAGCGCCTTTAACCTCCTGTTTGGCCCAGTTTGCAATTTCTGCGGAAGATGAACAGGAATAGGGAGAACCAATGAGAGACGAGCTGGAGGTGTCTGGACGGGCAAATTTAACTCTCATTTCCCACCAGGAAGAGGAATTAACCAAAGGCTCAGTGTGCTGTGCCGGAACCAGATTATGGCCTGAAGCCATCCTGCGGTGTTGCGGCCAGCTCAAAAGAAAGCAAGTTGAAGAAAGGAGCTCAGGGGCACTGTAATTCACAAACCTGCAGACTTATAAATGACAGCTATCGTCCAAAAATATACTGAAGTAAGGCTGCCAAGAGGACTTGAAAGTGGGGCAGAAATGCAGTAAACCGATTTCAAGAGGTAGACTGGAATTGCATTGAAAGCATAGGAAAAGAGGCAGAACGTCCACAATGATGCACTTGGCCAAAAAGGGCGTATGTGTTTTTTCCTGAATATATTCAGGAAAAAACGCATACGCCCTTTTTGGCCAACCAAGCAAGCTTGCAAAGGAAATCTGCACTACAATGAAGTCTCACTTCCCCCCGGTCAAAAGGGCCATCTGAAAAAAGTGTAAAATCCAGAAAGGCAGGACAGGCCATGGAGAACTGGGAGCCTTGTTATGCTGATGGGCGGGATGTAAATTGCCAACAGACACTCGGGAGAAGTGTATGGTGTTTCCTGAAACACCTAAAAAACAAAGCAACAGAGCCTAGGGCACTTCCACTTATGGTCCTATAGCTTAGGGAAATTAAAATCAAAAAGACACAGCCACCCCAAAGTTTGGGACGCCTCTGTTTACAAGAACCTCGTTTACCGTACAAGTTCAATATCACAGAAAGTGAAAAATGGATACAGAACTTGTGGTACTTACGTACAATGCAGTATCACTCAGCAATGAAATCTATGTCATCAGGCCCGTAGCAGCATAATGAGTGGATTCAGGTACGATGATTCTAACTGAAATAAGTCACACAGAAAAAGAAACATCATAAGATATCAGTAATACACGGAATGTAAACTTGGCTACACAGGAACTCAATTCCAAAACAGAACAGGGTCTCAAATTTAGAAAACCAACTTATGCTTGCTTAAGGGGAAAGGTGATTTGGGGTGCTGCATAAAACCAGACATTGAAATGAGCACAGATAAAATTCCTTAAGCCAAATATGTAATAGACAAGAGCTACTCCTTGCTCAACGAAATGGACTCAACACCCCATATTAAACACCTAAGAATGCACCTGACTAGTAAGTATCTTAAAACCTATGGATTGCTATGTCTCCAAAAGAGAATCAAGCGTGTGTACAGGGGCATAAACGCAGCAGTGATAGGATTGGAGAGGTTCGGTGAGCAAATGAAGACCCTTTGAAGTCATATTGCATGGTACCCATTCCATGGGTCTCAAGTACCCAGGTTTAAGGTATTCTTCCTTCAGCTAAAACATGCATGTGGAACATAGAGTATGATCAACCATGTGATCAGGAGACGTGTTCAAATATGTCTCAGTTTTCGTACCCTGGTACTCGGGTTCAACATTCCAGACGCTTTACTAAAACTCTCCCGACTTGGAGAGTCAGCGCCTTTAACCTGCTGTTTGGCCCAGTTTGCAATTTCTGCGGAAGATGAACAGGAATAGGGAGAACCAATGAGAGACGAGCTGGAAGGTGTCTGGACGGGCAAATTTAACTCTCATTTCCCACCAGGAAGAGGAATTAACCAAAGGTTCAGCGTGCCGTGCCGGACCAAGATTAGGGCCTGAAGACATCCTGTGGTGTTGCGGCTAGCTCACAAGAAAGCGAGTTGAAGAAAGGAGCTCAGGGGCACTGTAATTCACAAACCTGCAGAGTTATAAATGACAGCTATCGTCCAAAAATATACTGAAGTAAGGCTGCCAAGAGGACTTGAAAGTGGGGCAGAATTGCAGGAAACCGATTTCAAGAGGTAGACTGGAATTGCATTGAAAGCATAGGAAAAGAGGCAGAACGTCCACAATGATGCACTTGGCCAAAAAGGGCGTATGCGTTTTTTCCTGAATATATTCAGGAAAAAACGCATACGCCCTTTTTGGCCAACCAAGCAAGCTTGCAAAGGAAATCTGCACTACAATGAAGTCTCACTTCCCCCCGGTCAAAAGGGCCATCTGAAAAAAGTGTAAAATCCAGAAAGGCAGGACAGGCCATGGAGAACTGGGAGCCTTGTTATGCTGATGGGCGGGATGTAAATTGCCAACAGACACTCGGGAGAAGTGTATGGTGTTTCCTGAAACATCTAAAAAACAAAGCAACAGAGCCTAGGGCACTTCCACTTATGGTCCTATAGATTAGGGAAATTAAAATCAAAAAGACACAGCCACCCCAAAGTTTGGGACGCCACTGTTTACAAGAACCTCATTTACAGTAAAAGTTCAACATCGCAGAAAGTGAAAAATGGATAAAGAAGTTGTGGTATTTACTTACAAAGCAATATCCCTCAGCAATGAAATCTATGTCCTCAGGCCCTTAGCAGCATAATGAGTGGATTCAGGTACGATGATTCTAACTGAAATAAGTCACACAGAAAAAGAAACATCATAAGATATCACTAATACACGGAATGTAAACTTGGCTACACAGGAACTCAATTCCAAAACAGAACAGGGTCTCAAATTTAGAAAACCAACTTATGCTTGCTTAAGGGGAAAGGTGATTTGGGGTGCTGCATAAAACCAGACATTGAAATGAGCACAGATAAAATTCCTTAAGCCAAATATGGAATAGACAAGAGCTACTCCTTGCTCAACGAAATGGACTCAACACCCCATATTAAACACCTAAGAATGCACCTGACTAGTAAGTATCTTAAAACCTATGGATTGCTATGTCTCCAAAAGAGAATCAAGCGTGTGTACAGGGGCATAAACGCAGCAGTGATAGGATTGGAGAGGTTCGGTGAGCAAATGAAGACCCTTTGAAGTCATATTGCATGGTACCCATTCCATGGGTTTCAAGTACCCAGGTTTAAGGTATTCTTCCTTCAGCTAAAACATGCATGTGGAACCTAGAGTATGATCAACCATGTGATCGGGAGACGTGTTCAAATATGTCTCAGTTTTCGTACCCTGGTACTCGGGTGCAACATTCCAGACGCTTTACTAAAACTCTCCCGACTTGGAGAGTCAGCGCCTTTAACCTGTTGTTTGGCCCAGTTTGCAATTTCTGCGGAAGATGAACAGGAATAGGGAGAACCAATGAGAGACTAGCTGGAGGTGTCTGGACGGGCAAATTTAACTCTCATTTCCCACCAGGAAGAGGAATTAACCAAAGGTTCAGCGTGTCGTGCCGGACACAGATTAGGGCCTGAAGACATCCTGTGGTGTTGCGGCTAGCTCACAAGAAAGCGAGTTGAAGAAAGGAGCTCAGGGGCACTGTAATTCACAAACCTGCAGACTTATAAATGACAGCTATCGTCCAAAAATATACTGAAGTAAGGCTGCCAAGAGGACTTGAAAGCGGGGCAGAATTGCAGGAAACCGATTTCAGGAGGTAGACTGGAATTGCATTGAAAGCATAGGAAAAGAGGCAGAACGTCCACAATGATGCACTTGGCCAAAAAGGGCGTATGCGTTTTTTCCTGAATATATTCAGGAAAAAACGCATACGCCCTTTTTGGCCAACCAAGCAAGCTTGCAAAGGAAATCTGCACTACAATGAAGTCTCACTTCCCCCCGGTCAAAAGGGCCATCTGAAAAAAGTGTAAAATCCAGAAAGGCAGGACAGGCCATGGAGAACTGGGAGCCTTGTTATGCTGATGGGCGGGATGTAAATTGCCAACAGACACTCGGGAGAAGTGTATGGTGTTTCCTGAAACACCTAAAAAACAAAGCAACAGAGCCTAGGGCACTTCCACTTATGGTCCTATAGCTTAGGGAAATTAAAATCAAAAAGACACAGCCACCCCAAAGTTTGGGACGCCTCTGTTTACAAGAACCTCGTTTACCGTACAAGTTCAATATCACAGAAAGTGAAAAATGGATACAGAACTTGTGGTACTTACGTACAATGCAGTATCACTCAGCAATGAAATCTATGTCATCAGGCCCGTAGCAGCATAATGAGTGGATTCAGGTACGATGATTCTAACTGAAATAAGTCACACAGAAAAAGAAACATCATAAGATATCACTAATAAACGGAATGTAAACTTGGCTACACAGGAACTCAATTCCAAAACAGAACAGGGTCTCAAATTTAGAAAACCAACTTATGCTTGCTTAAGGGGAAAGGTGATTTGGGGTGCTGCATAAAACCAGACATTGAAATGAGCACAGATAAAATTCCTTAAGCCAAATATGGAATAGACAAGAGCTACTCCTTGCTCAACGAAATGGACTCAACACCCCATATTAAACACCTAAGAATGCACCTGACTAGTAAGTATCTTAAAACCTATGGATTGCTATGTCTCCAAAAGAGAATCAAGCGTGTGTACAGGGGCATAAACGCAGCAGTGATAGGATTGGAGAGGTTCGGTGAGCAAATGAAGACCCTTTGAAGTCATTTTGCATGGTACCCATTACACGGGTCTCAACTCTCCAGGTTTAAGGAATTCTTCCTTCAGCTAAAACATGCATGTGGAACCCAGAGTATGATCAACCGTGTGAACGGGAGACGTGTTCAAATATGTCTCAGTTTTCGTACCCTGGTACTCGGGTGCAACATTCCAGATGCTTTACTAACACTCTCCCCACTTGGAGAGTCAGTCCCTTTAACCTCCTGTTTGGCCCAGTTTGCAATTTCTGCGGAAGATGAACAGGAATAGCGAGAACCAATGAGAGACTAGCTGGAGGTGTCTGGACGGGCAAATTTAACTCTCATTTCCCACCAGGAAGAGGAAATAACCAAAGGCTCAGTGTGTCGTGCCGGAACCAGATTATGGCCTGAAGCCATCCTGCGGTGTTGCGGCCAGCTCAAAAGAAAGCGAGTTGAAGAAAGGAGCTCAGGGGCACTGTAATTCACAAACCTGCAGAGTTATAAATGACAGCTATCGTCCAAAAATATACTGAAGTAAGGCTGCCAAGAGGACTTGAAAGTGGGGCAGAATTGCAGGAAACCGATTTCAAGAGGTAGACTGGAATTGCATTGAAAGCATAGGAAAAGAGGCAGAACGTCCACAATGATGCACTTGGCCAAAAAGGGTGTATGCGTTTTTTCCTGAATATATTCAGGAAAAAACGCATACGCCCTTTTTGGCCAACCAAGCAAGCTTGCAAAGGAAATCTGCACTACAATGAAGTCTCACTTCCCCCCGGTCAAAAGGGCCATCTGAAAAAAGTGTAAAATCCAGAAAGGCAGGACAGGCCATGGAGAACTGGGAGCCTTGTTATGCTGATGGGCGGGATGTAAATTGCCAACAGACACTCGGGAGAAGTGTATGGTGTTTCCTGAAACATCTAAAAAACAAAGCAACAGAGCCTAGGGCACTTCCACTTATGGTCCTATAGATTAGGGAAATTAAAATCAAAAAGACACAGCCACCCCAAAGTTTGGGACGCCACTGTTTACAAGAACCTCGTTTACAGTAAAAGTTCAACATCGCAGAAAGTGAAAAATGGATAAAGAAGTTGTGGTATTTACTTACAAAGCAATATCCCTCAGCAATGAAATCTATGTCATCAGGCCCTTAGCAGCACAATGAGTGGATTCAGGTTATGATGATTCTAACTGAAATAAGTCACACAGAAAAAGAAACATCATAAGATATCAGTAATACACGGAATGTAAACTTGGCTACACAGGAACTGAATTACAGAACAGAACAGGGTCTCAAATTTAGAAAAGCAACTTATGCTTGCTTAAGGGGAAAGGTGAGTTGGGGTGCTGCATAAAACCAGACATTGAAATGAGCACAGATAAAGTTTCTTAAGCCAAATATGGAATAGAAAAGAGCTACTCCTTGCTCAACGAAATGGACTCAACACCGCATATTAAACGCCTAAGAATGTACCTGACTAGTAAGTATCTTAAAACCTATGGATTGCTATGTCTCCGAAAGAGAATCAAGCATGTGTACAGGGGCATAAACGCAGCAGTGATAGGATTGGAGAGGTTCGGTGAGCAAATGAAGACCCTTTGAAGTCATATTGCATGGTACCCATTCCATGGGTTTCAAGTACCCAGGTTTAAGGATTTCTTCCTTCAGCTAAAACATGCATGTGGAACCTAGAGTATGATCAACCATGTGATCGGGAGACGTGTTCAAATATGTCTCAGTTTTCGTACCCTGGTACTCGGGTGCAACATTCCAGACGCTTTACTAACACTCTCCCTACTTGGAGAGTCAGCGCCTTTAACCTCCTGTTTGGCCCAGTTTGCAATTTCTGCGGAAGATGAACAGGAATAGGGAGAACCAATGAGAGACGAGCTGGAGGTGTCTGGACGGGCAAATTTAACTCTCATTTCCCACCAGGAAGAGGAATTAACCAAAGGCTCAGTGTGCTGTGCCGGAACCAGATTATGGCCTGAAGCCATCCTGCGGTGTTGCGGCCAGCTCAAAAGAAAGCGAGTTGAAGAAAGGAGCTCAGGGGCACTGTAATTCACAAACCTGCAGAGTTATAAATGACAGCTATCGTCCAAAAATATACTGAAGTAAGGCTGCCAAGAGGACTTGAAAGTGGGGCAGAAATGCAGTAAACCGATTTCAAGAGGTAGACTGGAATTGCATTGAAAGCATAGGAAAAGAGGCAGAACGTCCACAATGATGCACTTGGCCAAAAAGGGCGTATGTGTTTTTTCCTGAATATATTCAGGAAAAAACGCATACGCCCTTTTTGGCCAACCAAGCAAGCTTGCAAAGGAAATCTGCACTACAATGAAGACTCACTTCCCCCCGGTCAAAAGGGCCATCTGAAAAAAGTGTAAAATCCAGAAAGGCAGGACAGGCCATGGAGAACTGGGAGCCTTGTTATGCTGATGGGCGGGATGTAAATTGCCAACAGACACTCGGGAGAAGTGTATGGTGTTTCCTGAAACACCTAAAAAACAAAGCAACAGAGCCTAGGGCACTTCCACTTATGGTCCTATAGCTTAGGGAAATTAAAATCAAAAAGACACAGCCACCCCAAAGTTTGGGATGCCTCTGTTTACAAGAACCTCGTTTACCGTACAAGTTCAATATCACAGAAAGTGAAAAATGGATACAGAACTTGTGGTAATTACGTACAATGCAGTATCACTCAGCAATGAAATCTATGTCATCAGGCCCGTAGCAGCATAATGAGTGGATTCAGGTACGATGATTCTAACTGAAATAAGTCACACAGAAAAAGAAACATCATAAGATATCACTAATACACGGAATGTAAACTTGGCTACACAGGAACTCAATTCCAAAACAGAACAGGGTCTCAAATTTAGAAAACCAACTTATGCTTGCTTAAGGGGAAAGGTGATTTGGGGTGCTGCATAAAACCAGACATTGAAATGAGCAGAGATAAAATTCCTTAAGCCAAATATGTAATAGACAAGAGCTACTCCTTGCTCAACGAAATGGACTCAACACCCCATATTAAACACCTAAGAATGCACCTGACTAGTAAGTATCTTAAAACCTATGGATTGCTATGTCTCCAAAAGAGAATCAAGCATGTGTACAGGGGCATAAACGCAGCAGTGATAGGATTGGAGAGGTTCGGTGAGCAAATGAAGACCCTTTGAAGTCATATTGCATGGTACCCATTCCATGGGTTTCAAGTACCCAGGTTTAAGGTATTCTTCCTTCAGCTAAAACATGCATGTGGAACCTAGAGTATGATCAACCATGTGATCGGGAGACGTGTTCAAATATGTCTCAGTTTTCGTACCCTGGTACTCGGGTGCAACATTCCAGACGCTTTACTAAAACTCTCCCGACTTGGAGAGTCAGTCCCTTTAACCTCCTGTTTGGCCCAGTTTGCAATTTCTGCGGAAGATGAACAGGAATAGCGAGAACCAATGAGAGACTAGCTGGAGGTGTCTGGACGGGCAAATTTAACTCTCATTTCCCACCAGGAAGAGGAATTAACCAAAGGTTCAGCGTGTCGTGCCGGACACAGATTAGGGCCTGAAGACATCCTGTGGTGTTGCGGCTAGCTCACAAGAAAGCGAGTTGAAGAAAGGAGCTCAGGGGCACTGTAATTCACAAACCTGCAGACTTATAAATGACAGCTATCGTCCAAAAATATACTGAAGTAAGGCTGCCAAGAGGACTTGAAAGCGGGGCAGAATTGCAGGAAACCGATTTCAGGAGGTAGACTGGAATTGCATTGAAAGCATAGGAAAAGAGGCAGAACGTCCACAATGATGCACTTGGCCAAAAAGGGCCTATGCGTTTTTTCCTGAATATATTCAGGAAAAAACGCATACGCCCTTTTTGGCCAACCAAGCAAGCTTGCAAAGGAAATCTGCACTACAATGAAGTCTCACTTCCCCCCGGTCAAAAGGGCCATCTGAAAAAAGTGTAAAATCCAGAAAGGCAGGACAGGCCATGGAGAACTGGGAGCCTTGTTATGCTGATGGGCGGGATGTAAATTGCCAACAGACACTCGGGAGAAGTGTATGGTGTTTCCTGAAACACCTAAAAAACAAAGCAACAGAGCCTAGGGCACTTCCACTTATGGTCCTATAGCTTAGGGAAATTAAAATCAAAAAGACACAGCCACCCCAAAGTTTGGGACGCCTCTGTTTACAAGAACCTCGTTTACCGTACAAGTTCAATATCACAGAAAGTGAAAAATGGATACAGAACTTGTGGTACTTACGTACAATGCAGTATCACTCAGCAATGAAATCTATGTCATCAGGCCCGTAGCAGCATAATGAGTGGATTCAGGTACGATGATTCTAACTGAAATAAGTCACACAGAAAAAGAAACATCATAAGATATCACTAATAAACGGAATGTAAACTTGGCTACACAGGAACTCAATTCCAAAACAGAACAGGGTCTCAAATTTAGAAAACCAACTTATGCTTGCTTAAGGGGAAAGGTGATTTGGGGTGCTGCATAAAACCAGACATTGAAATGAGCACAGATAAAATTCCTTAAGCCAAATATGGAATAGACAAGAGCTACTCCTTGCTCAACGAAATGGACTCAACACCCCATATTAAACACCTAAGAATGCACCTGTCTAGTAAGTATCTTAAAACCTATGGATTGCTATGTCTCCAAAAGAGAATCAAGCGTGTGTACAGGGGCATAAACGCAGCAGTGATAGGATTGGAGAGGTTCGGTGAGCAAATGAAGACCCTTTGAAGTCATATTGCATGGTACCCATTACACGGGTCTCAACTCTCCAGGTTTAAGGAATTCTTCCTTCAGCTAAAACATGCATGTGGAACCCAGAGTATGATCAACCGTGTGAACGGGAGACGTGTTCAAATATGTCTCAGTTTTCGTACCCTGGTACTCGGGTGCAACATTCCAGATGCTTTACTAACACTCTCCCCACTTGGAGAGTCAGTCCCTTTAACCTCCTGTTTGGCCCAGTTTGCAATTTCTGCGGAAGATGAACAGGAATAGCGAGAACCAATGAGAGACTAGCTGGAGGTGTCTGGACGGGCAAATTTAACTCTCATTTCCCACCAGGAAGAGGAAATAACCAAAGGCTCAGTGTGTCGTGCCGGAACCAGATTATGGCCTGAAGCCATCCTGCGGTGTTGCGGCCAGCTCAAAAGAAAGCGAGTTGAAGAAAGGAGCTCAGGGGCACTGTAATTCACAAACCTGCAGAGTTATCAATGACAGCTATCGTCCAAAAATATACTGAAGTAAGGCTGCCAAGAGGACTTGAAAGTGGGGCAGAATTGCAGGAAACCGATTTCAAGAGGTAGACTGGAATTGCATTGAAAGCATAGGAAAAGAGGCAGAACGTCCACAATGATGCACTTGGCCAAAAAGGGCGTATGCGTTTTTTCCTGAATATATTCAGGAAAAAACGCATACGCCCTTTTTGGCCAACCAAGCAAGCTTGCAAAGGAAATCTGCACTACAATGAAGTCTCACTTCCCCCCGGTCAAAAGGGCCATCTGAAAAAAGTGTAAAATCCAGAAAGGCAGGACAGGCCATGGAGAACTGGGAGCCTTGTTATGCTGATGGGCGGGATGTAAATTGCCAACAGACACTCGGGAGAAGTGTATGGTGTTTCCTGAAACATCTAAAAAACAAAGCAACAGAGCCTAGGGCACTTCCACTTATGGTCCTATAGATTAGGGAAATTAAAATCAAAAAGACACAGCCACCCCAAAGTTTGGGACGCCACTGTTTACAAGAACCTCATTTACAGTAAAAGTTCAACATCGCAGAAAGTGAAAAATGGATAAAGAAGTTGTGGTATTTACTTACAAAGCAATATCCCTCAGCAATGAAATCTATGTCCTCAGGCCCTTAGCAGCATAATGAGTGGATTCAGGTACGATGATTCTAACTGAAATAAGTCACACAGAAAAAGAAACATCATAAGATATCACTAATACACGGAATGTAAACTTGGCTACACAGGAACTCAATTCCAAAACAGAACAGGGTCTCAAATTTAGAAAACCAACTTATGCTTGCTTAAGGGGAAAGGTGATTTGGGGTGCTGCATAAAACCAGACATTGAAATGAGCACAGATAAAATTCCTTAAGCCAAATATGGAATAGACAAGAGCTACTCCTTGCTCAACGAAATGGACTCAACACCCCATATTAAACACCTAAGAATGCACCTGACTAGTAAGTATCTTAAAACCTATGGATTGCTATGTCTCCAAAAGAGAATCAAGCGTGTGTACAGGGGCATAAACGCAGCAGTGATAGGATTGGAGAGGTTCGGTGAGCAAATGAAGACCCTTTGAAGTCATATTGCATGGTACCAATTCCATGGGTTTCAAGTACCCAGGTTTAAGGATTTCTTCCTTCAGCTAAAACATGCATGTGGAACCTAGAGTATGATCAACCATGTGATCGGGAGACGTGTTCAAATATGTCTCAGTTTTCGTACCCTGGTACTCGGGTGCAACATTCCAGACGCTTTACTAACACTCTCCCTACTTGGAGAGTCAGCGCCTTTAACCTCCTGTTTGGCCCAGTTTGCAATTTCTGCGGAAGATGAACAGGAATAGGGAGAACCAATGAGAGACGAGCTGGAGGTGTCTGGACGGGCAAATTTAACTCTCATTTCCCACCAGGAAGAGGAATTAACCAAAGGCTCAGTGTGCTGTGCCGGAACCAGATTATGGCCTGAAGCCATCCTGCGGTGTTGCGGCCAGCTCAAAAGAAAGCAAGTTGAAGAAAGGAGCTCAGGGGCACTGTAATTCACAAACCTGCAGACTTATAAATGACAGCTATCGTCCAAAAATATACTGAAGTAAGGCTGCCAAGAGGACTTGAAAGTGGGGCAGAAATGCAGTAAACCGATTTCAAGAGGTAGACTGGAATTGCATTGAAAGTATAGGAAAAGAGGCAGAACGTCCACAATGATGCACTTGGCCAAAAAGGGCGTATGTGTTTTTTCCTGAATATATTCAGGAAAAAACGCATACGCCCTTTTTGGCCAACCAAGCAAGCTTGCAAAGGAAATCTGCACTACAATGAAGTCTCAATTCCCCCCGGTCAAAAGGGCCATCTGAAAAAAGTGTAAAATCCAGAAAGGCAGGACAGGCCATGGAGAACTGGGAGCCTTGTTATGCTGATGGGCGGGATGTAAATTGCCAACAGACACTCGGGAGAAGTGTATGGTGTTTCCTGAAACACCTAAAAAACAAAGCAACAGAGCCTAGGGCACTTCCACTTATGGTCCTATAGCTTAGGGAAATTAAAATCAAAAAGACACAGCCACCCCAAAGTTTGGGACGCCTCTGTTTACAAGAACCTCGTTTACCGTACAAGTTCAATATCACAGAAAGTGAAAAATGGATACAGAACTTGTGGTACTTACGTACAATGCAGTATCACTCAGCAATGAAATCTATGTCATCAGGCCCGTAGCAGCATAATGAGTGGATTCAGGTACGATGATTCTAACTGAAATAAGTCACACAGAAAAAGAAACATCATAAGATATCAGTAATACACGGAATGTAAACTTGGCTACACAGGAACTCAATTCCAAAACAGAACAGGGTCTCAAATTTAGAAAACCAACTTATGCTTGCTTAAGGGGAAAGGTGATTTGGGGTGCTGCATAAAACCAGACATTGAAATGAGCACAGATAAAATTCCTTAAGCCAAATATGTAATAGACAAGAGCTACTCCTTGCTCAACGAAATGGACTCAACACCCCATATTAAACACCTAAGAATGCATCTGACTAGTAAGTATCTTAAAACCTATGGATTGCTATGTCTCCAAAAGAGAATCAAGCGTGTGTACAGGGGCATAAACGCAGCAGTGATAGGATTGGAGAGGTTCGGTGAGCAAATGAAGACCCTTTGAAGTCATATTGCATGGTACCCATTCCATGGGTCTCAAGTACCCAGGTTTAAGGTATTCTTCCTTCAGCTAAAACATGCATGTGGAACATAGAGTATGATCAACCATGTGATCAGGAGACGTGTTCAAATATGTCTCAGTTTTCGTACCCTGGTACTCGGGTTCAACATTCCAGACGCTTTACTAAAACTCTCCCGACTTGGAGAGTCAGCGCCTTTAACCTGCTGTTTGGCCCAGTTTGCAATTTCTGCGGAAGATGAACAGGAATAGGGAGAACCAATGAGAGACGAGCTGGAAGGTGTCTGGACGGGCAAATTTAACTCTCATTTCCCACCAGGAAGAGGAATTAACCAAAGGTTCAGCGTGCCGTGCCGGACCAAGATTAGGGCCTGAAGACATCCTGTGGTGTTGCGGCCAGCTCACAAGAAAGCGAGTTGAAGAAAGGAGCTCAGGGGCACTGTAATTCACAAACCTGCAGAGTTATAAATGACAGCTATCGTCCAAAAATATACTGAAGTAAGGCTGCCAAGAGGACTTGAAAGCGGGGCAGAATTGCAGGAAACCGATTTCAGGAGGTAGACTGGAATTGCATTGAAAGCATAGGAAAAGAGGCAGAACGTCCACAATGATGCACTTGGCCAAAAAGGGCGTATGCGTTTTTTCCTGAATATATTCAGGAAAAAACGCATACGCCCTTTTTGGCCAAACAAGCAAGCTTGCAAAGGAAATCTGCACTACAATGAAGACTCACTTCCCCCTGGTCAAATGGGCCATCTGAAAAAAGTGTAAAATCCAGAAAGGCAGGACAGGCCATGGAGAACTTGGAGCCTTGTTATGCTGATGGGCGGGATGTAAATTGCCAACAGACACTCAGGAGAAGTGTATGGTGTTTCCTGAAACATCTAAAAAACAAAGCAACAGAGCCTAGGGCACTTCCACTTATGGTCCTATAGCTTAGGGAAATTAAAATCAAAAAGACACAGCCACCCCAAAGTTTGGGACGCCTCTGTTTACAAGAACCTCGTTTACCGTACAAGTTCAATATCACAGAAAGTGAAAAATGGATAAAGAACTTGTGGTACTTACGTACAATGCAGTATCACTCAACAATGAAATCTATGTCATCAGGCCCGTAGCAGCATAATGAGTGGATTCAGGTACGATGATTCTAACTGAAATAAGTCACACCGAAAAAGAAACATCATCAGATATCAGTAATACACTGAATGTAAACTTGGCTACACAGGAACTCAATTCCAAAACAGAACAGGGTCTCAAATTTAGAAAACCAACTTATGCTTGCTTAAGGGGAAAGGTGATTTGGGGTGCTGCATAAAACCAGACATTGAAATGAGCACAGATAAAGTTCCTTAAGCCAAATATGGAATAGACAAGAGCTACTCCTTGCTCAACGAAATGGACTCAACACCCCATATTAAACGCCTAAGAATGTACCTGACTAGTAAGTATCTTAAAACCTATGGATTGCTATGTCTCCAAAAGAGAATCAAGCGTGTGTACAGGGGCATAAACGCAGCAGTGATAGGATTGGAGAGGTTCGGTGAGCAAATGAAGACCCTTTGAAGTCATATTGCATGGTACCCATTACACGGGTCTCAACTCTCCAGGTTTAAGGTATTCTTCCTTCAGCTAAAACATGCATGTGGAACCCAGAGTATGATCAACCGTGTGAACGGGAGACGTGTTCAAATATGTCTCAGTTTTCCTCCCCTGGTACTCGGGTGTAACATTCCATACGCTTTACTAACACTCTCCCCACTTGGAGAGTCAGCGCCTTTAACCTCCTGTTTGGCCCAGTTTGCAATTTCTGCGGAAGATGAACAGGAATAGGGAGAACCAATGAGAGACTAGCTGGAGGTGTCTGGACGGGCAAATTTAACTCTCATTTCCCACCAGGAAGAGGAAATAACCAAAGGCTCAGCGTGCCGTGCCGGAACCAGATTAGGGCCTGAAGCCATCCTGTGGTGTTGCGGCCAGCTCAAAAGAAAGCGAGTTGAAGAAAGGAGCTCAGGGGCACTGTAATTCACAAACCTGCAGACTTATAAATGACAGCTATCGTCCAAAAATATACTGAAATAAGGCTGCCAAGAGGACTTGAAAGCGGGGCAGAATTGCAGGAAACCGATTTCAGGAGGTAGACTGGAATTGCATTGAAAGCATAGGAAAAGAGGCAGAACGTCCACAATGATGCACTTGGCCAAAAAGGGCGTATGCGTTTTTTCCTGAATATATTCAGGAAAAAAACGCATACGCCCTTTTTGGCCAACCAAGCAAGCTTGCAGAGGAAATCTGCACTACAATGAAGTCTCACTTCCCCCCGGTCAAAAGGGCCATCTGAAAAAAGTGTAAAATCCAGAAAGGCAGGACAGGCCATGGAGAACTGGGAGCCTTGTTATGCTGATGGGCGGGATGTAAATTGCCAACAGACACTCGGGAGAAGTGTATGGTGTTTCCTGAAACATCTAAAAAACAAAGCAACTGAGCGTAGGGCACTTTAACTTATGGTCGTATAGATTAGGGAAATTAAAATCAAAAAGACACAGCTACCCCAAAGTTTGGGACGCCTCTGTTTACAAGAACCTCGTTTACAGTACAAGTTCAACATCGCAGAAAGTGAAAAATGGATAAAGAAGTTGTGGTATTTACTTACAAAGCAATATCACTCAGCAATGAAATCTATGTCATCAGGCCCTTAGCAGCACAATGAGTGGATTCAGGTATGATGATTCTAACTGAAATAAGTCACACAGAAAAAGAAACATCATAAGATATCAGTAATACACGGAATGTAAACTTGGCTCCACAGGAACTGAATTCCAAAACAGAACAGGGTCTCAAATTTAGAAAACCAACTTATGCTTGCTTAAGGGGAAAGGGGAGTTGGGGTGCTGCATAAAACCAGAGATTGAAATGAGCACAGATAAAGTTCCTTAATCAAATATGTAATAGACAAGAGCTACTCCTTGCTCAACGAAATGGACTCAACACCCCATATTAAACGCCTAAGAATGTACCTGACTAGCAAGTATCTTAAAATCTATGGATTGCTATGTCTCTGAAAGGGAATGAAGCGTGTGTAGAGGGGCATAAACGCAGCAGTGATAGGATTGGAGAGGTTCGGTGAGCAAATGAAGACCCTTTGAAGTCACATTGCATGGTACCCATTCCACGGGTCTCAACTCTCCAGGTTTAAGGGATTCTTCCTTCAGCTAAAACATGCATGTGGAACCTAGAGTATGATCAACCATGTGATCGGGAGACGTGTTCAAATATGTCTCAGTTTTCATCCCCTGGTACTCGGGTGCAACATTTCAGACGCTTTACTAACACTCTCCCGACTTGGAGAGTCAGTATCTTTATTCTCCTGTTTGGCCCAGTTTGCAATTTCTGTGGAAGATGAACAGGAATAGGGAGAACCAATGAGAGACAAGCTGGAGGTTTCTGGACGGGCAAATTTAACTCTCATTTCCCACCAAGGACAGGAATTAACCAAAGGCTCAGCGTGCCGAGCTGGAACCAGATTAGGGCCTGAAGCAATCCTGCGGTGTTGCGGCCAGCTCACAAGAAAGCGAGATGAAGAACGGAGCTCAGGGGCACAGGAATTCACAAACCTGCAGAGATATAAATGAGAGCTATCGTCCAAAAATATACTGAAGTAAGGCTGCCAAGAGGACTTGAAAGCGGGGCAGAATTGCAGGAAACCGATTTCAGGAGGTAGACTGGAATTGCATTTTAAGCATAGGAAGAGAGGCAGAACGTCCACAATGATGCACTTGGCCAAAAAGGGCGTATGCGTTTTTTCCTGAATCAGGAAAAAACACATACGCACTTTTTGGCCAACCAAGCAAGCTTGCAAAGGAAATCTGCACTACAATGAAGTCTCACTTCCCCCCGGTCAAAAGGGCCATGTGAGAAAAGTGTAAAATCCAGAAAGGCAGGACAGGCCATGGAGAACTGGGAGCCTTGTTATGCTGATGGGCGGGATGTAAATTGCCAACAGCCACTCGGGAGAAGTGTATGGTGTTTCCTGAAACATCTAAAAAACAAAGCAACAGAGCCTAGGGCACTTCCACTTATGGTCCTATAGCTTAGGGAAATTAAAATCAAAAAGACACAGCCACCCCACCGTTTGGGACAGCTCTGTTTACAAGAACCTCGTTTACGGTACAAGTTCAATATCACAGAAAGTGAAAAATGGATAAAGAAGTTGTGGTACTTATGTACAATGCAAAATCACTCAGCCATGAAATCTATGTCATCAGGCCCGTAGCAGCATAATGAGTGGATTCAGGTATGATGATTCTAACTGAAATATGTCACACAGAAAAAGAAACATCATAAGATATCACTAATACACGGAATGTGAACTTGGCTACACATGAACTGAATTACAAAACAGAACAGGGTCTCAAGTTTAGAAAACCAACTTATGCTTCCTTAAGGGGGAAAGTGAGTTGGGGTGCTGCATAAAACCAGAGTTTGAAATTAGCACAGATACCATTCAATAAGCCAAATATGTAATAGACAAGACCTACCCCTTGCTCAACAAAATGGACTCAACAATGAGGTATCACCTCACACCTGATAGAATGGGCATCATGAGAAAATCTACAAACAAAAATGCTGGAAAGGGTGTGGAGAAAAGGAACCCTCTTCCAGTATTTTTGGGAATATAAATTGATACAGTCACTACGGAGAACAATATGGAGTTTCTTAAGAAACTAACAATAGAATTACCATATGATACAGCAATCCCAGTACTGGACATATACCCAGACAAAACCATAAATCAAAACGAGACATTCACCGCAATGTTCATTGCATCACTATTTACAATATCGAGGTAATGGAAGCAACCTAAATGCCCACAGACAGACGAATGCATAAAGCTGTGGTACATATATAAAATGGAATATTACTAAGCCATGAAAAGGAATGAAATTGGGTCATTTGTAGAGACGTCGATGGATCTAGAGACTGTCATACAGAGTGAAGTAAGTCAGAAAGAGAAAAACAAATCTTGTATATTCATGCATATATGTGGAACCTAGAAAAACTGTACAGATTAACCATTTTGCAAGGCATAAATAGAGCAACAGATGTAGACAACAAATGTATGGACAACAAGGGGGGAAAGCTGTTGGGGGGGTGGTGGTGGGAGGAGTTGAGAGACTGGGATTGGCATGTATACATTTATATGTATAAAATAGATAACCAATAAGAACCTGCTGTATAAAAATATAAAATAAAATTCAAAATTAAAAAGAAATAAAATTTAAAAAATAAAACAGAAAAAACAATTATTCCCTTCACATACATGTATTTATATGAATAAATTATTTCCATGCTTATATCTGTAAATACAAAAAAGAGGAATAAAATCTACCTTGAACCAAAAACGAAAAAGAGAAAAAAAAACACAGAACCCACCAGTTCCACAGAGGAAAACCGTATCAGGGCACTTGCTCCAGTTGTAAACAATTCTGAAGTTGGCCAGTGGTGGGGAATCGTCTCCCATTCAGCCAGCAGCCCCCACGCAACAAGCGTCCTCATTGCAAAGCTGGGGCACCGTGCCGAGGCATCTGTGAGTAAACGGGAGGTGAGCCCCAGGCCAGTTGCTGCTGAACTATTCCCACCCGTCCCAGGTAAAACACCTGAATATATACAAGGACTTGAAAGCCTAGAGGAAGGGCCATAGAGCCACACGAGTGACAGCATGCCGGCCGACTTGGTGCCTGCAGGCCAGCCAGGATGGTCCTGGCCCTGGGTGCTCTTCTGGAAGATTTCCATTTCCCTGACTGAGATACCCGTCCTGTCCCTGCCCCCACTGCTTTTTTCCTTCCTCACCTCTGCCCAGGGAGAAATTCCAGCAGCAGGTATGGGTGACACATCCTCTTCTTTAGCAGGTGGCAGCCTGGCAACTGCTGCAGAAAGTCCAGCAGAGCCCCACTCACACTGGGCCACCCACAAAGCCGTGGCCTCTCACTCCCTCCCACCAGCCCAGCCCCGAGACTGCTGACAGGGCAGAGAAAATGGCGTCAGGCACGGCTGCAGGGGCTCTTGCTGCCTGGAGTGGTATTTATATTGATCTCAACCCAGGCACACCTGGGGAGGGCTGGCCCGCACGGTAAGGCTGCCCAGGTCAGCCAATCATCACCCCTCAGGGGCTCACAGTTGCAGAAAATGGAACTTGCTGAACCGGCCAGGTCCAAGGAACAGGTGTGGGCTCCTGAGAGTCAGGATAGACAAGGGGCTGCAGCTTTGGCTTGTTTTCTAATCATTTTATCTGGCCCATGAGTGGGAGACAACTTCAAGAAAACCCTCTCCTTATGAGAGGAACCCAGGAGTCAGGGAGAGGAGGGGTGGGTGGTGGTTGGAGACAGAGGCCTGGTGCCCCGGGTGCAGTGGAAGTCTCTGGAAGACCAGGTGGAGGGAGGCCGCACAGAGTGATGCCCAGGGTCACAGACCTGTCGCAGCTGCTGTTTGTTAGTTCAAGTCCTGCTCTGAGGTGCTCTGTGCCAGCTCTGAGCGACAGGTGAGCTGGGGGTGCTCTGCAATGAGGGCTATGTGCACGGTTCCTGTGTGCCCAGCCCTGCCATGGTACCTGCAAGGGTAGCTCTGTATCCTGGGAAGGGCCTGACCACGAGAGCCCCGTGGGCTGGGGTGGGGGTGGGGTACCTGCCCAGGTGAGCTCCATATTCTGGGATTGGTCTGACCACGAGAGCCCCATGGGCTGCTGGGGACCTGGTAAAGGATGTCAGGACAGTCAGTGAAGCCACCGAGGATATACCTCCAGTTGCTCCTAATTCCTACACCCTGCTGGTCATTCTACCAACCACCAGGACATGGTATTCTGTATTAGTCTTCAATGATGCCTTCTTTTGTATTCCATTAGTCCCAGAGTCACAAGAAATTTTGGCTTGTGAGTGGCAGGACTCAACATACAACTAAAACAATACTTCCGGGCCGTCTTGCCCCAAGGGTGCAAAAATTCCCACACCATCTTTGGGGAAAGCTTAGCTAAAGACCTAAAAGTTCTACCTCTGGAAAAGGAAACCCTCCTTCAGTACGCAGACGACATTCTGATCGCCAGCCCTACTAAGGAGGCCTCTGAACTACCAAGCCAATAAAGGATAGAAGTTGTCCAAGAAAAAGCTCAAATATCACAGACTGCGGTGACCTGCCTGGGCTTCATTCTCACAGAAGGTCGGAGAAGCCCATCTCAGGAAAGGGAAGAAACCATTTGCAGCCTTACCCCTTTCTAAAACTAGAAGACAGCTTAGGGGTTCCTGGGGAGGCCAGGGTTTGCTGCTTCTGGATCCCTAACTACAGTCTACTAGCTGGGCCTCTATATGAAACACTGAAAGGAAAAGATGATGATCCTTTTGAATAGAATCCAGAAGTGGCCTTTCAAGAATGGAAAGAGCAGTCAATTCAGACCCTTGCCCTGGAACTCCCTAATTTAGCTAAACCCTTTGACCTTTACATTCCCGGTGAAAGGTGAATCGCCATTGGAGAATTAGTGCAAAAACTGGGACCACTTGAAATGGAACAATGCAAGAATGCCATCCAGGTAGGATAAACTACGGTCACCAAGGGGCTTGGCCCACTGCCGCATCTGGCCAAGATACTGGCGGTATCTAAAAACCTGGAAATCAGCAGCCCAAAAGGCCACCTCCTTCCTAAGGGAAAAGGACCCCACGTGGTGATCCTAACCACCAACGATGCCCTGAAGTTGCAGGGTTCGCTCCGTGGGCACACCGACCTCGAGTGAGGAGGCCCTCCAACTCCAACATCCAGAGAGATAACCGGGGGCAACAGGGCACCATGACGACTCGTGTGAACATCACTTGACCTGGAGTTTCTCTCATAAAACAATAAGAGTGTGTCCCAAAAGAGTAGACTACTGCTTGCAGGACTTACTGCACCCAGAGGGGAGCTAATAATCTTGGTGGGGGAACCGTATATCACACTGTCACCATAGAAAAGCCTACAGACACCGTGATGATGGTGGCCAATAAGACCGGCTGGACTCCTGTTTACTTCAAAAGGCTGTTGACTCAGTGGTCATCATGGTCCTTGATCACCACTGACCCTGGACTGTCTGGGAGTTGAGCGGGCAGGGCTCTGACACCTGGTGCTGTTTGTACGTTAATTCAGGGGCCTAATTGAAGAAAGCGCAGACTACTGGTCAGAGCATCTAGGCTGGCAGAAACGGTCAGCCTAAGGTGGCCGAACAAATGTGGGGCGGGGTGAAACCGGCCCCCACAGCGTCTCTGCACATCTCTTTCCTGGACCCTTAAAGGTCATTAGAATCTATAACACTTCCAATGCTGGTGCTCAGGTGGACGAGCAGGGAGGCAGGGGGCCTGGGGACAATCAACGTCACCTGGAGGCTGCTGGGGAGAAGCTCTGACCCTCGCCCCCGGGTATTAGGGCTCCCAACTCAGCACTCAGCAGTTACAGAAGAAGTGTCTGCACCCTCAGCACTCCAAGAATGAGGAACGGGACAAAAGGCAGAGGAGGGGTTTGTCCCCAGCAAAGCCCATTAAAAATCCCTGGGAGATAAAAATAGAATCTGGGCAATAAAGTCAAGTCTAACCTTTTTTATCCTTTGTGCTTTGTCTAATTTCACGTGCTCCTAGGGTCCCGCATGCAGAGGTTCCACACCCGGCACTTCAGACCAGATTTCCTAGTGCAGAATGGCTGGGTCGACACCTCAGCTCCTGGGGCCCAGTGCAGACTCCGCGATATAGAGCCTGAGCTGCAGCCAACCTGGCCCTCGAGAGCTCCGCCCCCTCCCTCCCACTGACTCTGACAGGATCTCTACACAGCAGCCCAGCCCACAGCCCACGGGGTAGTGCATGCTCTCACCTCTCCATTCTCTGATCAAAATATAAAGTTTCCTTTGCTTGTGAACCAAACTCAGTCTCGATCTGTTGGCCCCAATGACACTGGGCAGGGGGACACTTGTTGGGGTCCACTCTGGAGGATCAGTAACAGAAATTGAGACTATTGTAACCTCAATGAACAGATGTGTGAGCCAAACTGTAGTTAACATAGAACAGTGTATAAGGCTCGGGTAAAATAAGATGTTTCTAACACTTCCATTTGATATTTCCATCACTTTATTATAAGCAAGTTCAGTGAAAAGGTTTGTCTTATTTGTCAGGTCAATATTAGAGAAACGAAGTGATTTCTTTCCAAGGATGTACATCTAATAATCTTGGTTAAAGCTTCAATCTTGTTTTAAATGCTTTTCCATTGAAAATGATACCTCTCTTTCAGCTCCCCCATTTCTGAGAAGTATAAAATCTTATAATTTATTATTACCAAAGGGGAAAGGTGGGAGGAGGGATAAATTAACAGTTTGGGATTAACACATACACACTGCTATGTATAAAATAGATCATCAACAAGGAACTACTGTATAGCACAGGGAACTACACTCAACATTTTGCAATAACCTATAAGGGGAAATAATCTGAAAAAGAATAGATATTTTTATTGACATCATCTATCAATGACAGTTAAAGTGTAACCTAAGGGAAGCTGGTGGTGAGTGCTTCTGACCCTGAAGACTTCAATCATCTAAAGTTTGGACTCTGCCTACTTCCCAAGGCCCTTAATGAACATATGTGTAGCCGTAGCTTAAAAAATTCCCCAGTTTGGGTTTCGGGGAGACACTGATTTTGAAAAAGCCCTGGTGTTCTCCTTACATGAATGGGACTCTTCCTACTGCTAAAACATGTCTGTCACACCCAGAGGATGGTATACCGTCTGATCGGGAAGAGTTTGGAAAAGGCATCTCATCTCCTCATCTCCTGGTGCTCGGGTTCACCCCTCCAGCGTCTTTACTAACAGTCTCCCCACTTGGAGATGTCAGCACTGTCAACATCCTGTTGCGTACAGTTTGGAATTTGTCCAGAGGATGAAGCGGAAGGATGAGGAACAATGAGAGACAAGTCCTAGGTGTTCAGACAGGCACATGTCACTCTAATTTCCAATCAGGAAGACGAATTGACCAAAGGCTAGGGTTGCCCATGGAAACAGTATAGGGCTTGAGGAAATCCCGCTGCTTTGTGGCCAGTTCCCATAAACACAAGTTGAACAATGGAACTCAGGGGCAGTAAAATTCACAAAACTGCAGAGTTGAAAATATCCATCACTGAAAAATGTCTTGAGGAAAGTCAGAGAAAAGGACTTGTAAGCAAGGGAGAATGGCAGGAAAGGGATTTGAGGAGGTAGAAAGGACTCGCCATTAAGCACAAGAAAAGGAGCTGAACATTGCCAACATTGCAGTTGGCCAAAAAGGGTGTATGCGTTTTTTTCTGTATATATTCAAGAAAAGGGCATACACTTTTTTAGCCAACCAAACAGGTGGGCACTGGAAGTCAATACTACAAAAGATATCACTTCGCATCAGTCAGAAGAGCCATCCTCATAAAGCGTAAACAACAGAAATGCAGGACAGGGCAAGGAGAAGAGGGAGCCCTGTGAGACTTATAGTGGAAATGTATATTGCCAACGGCCATTCTGGAGAAGTGTATTGTGTTTACTAAAGCATCTAAAAAATGAGCTACAGAGCATAGGGCACTTGCACTCATGGGCGTATATCTTGAGAAAAACAAAAATCGAGAGGACACAGGCACCCCAATGTTTACCCCCTCTCTGTTTAAAAGATCCTCAACTAGGATATAACTTAAATGTCTCTGGAGGGAAAAAATGGGTAGAGATGTGGTACTTAGGTAGAGTGGAATATTATTCAGCCTGGAAATCAATGAAATATGGCCAGTTGTAACAACTCCGGAGGAGTTACGTATGATCTTTCTAAGTGACAGAATTCAAAAAGAAAAAGACACATATCATAAGATATCACTTAAAGGTGGAATCCAAAATGGCTACACATGAAATAAATTACAAAACAAAAACATAGTCAAATATGTAGAAAACACGCATAAGGCTGCTAAACGGGAAAGGTGGGGAGGGGTGAGGCATCACCCAGGAGGTTGAAATTAGCAAAGATACCATTCCAAATACCAAACTGATAATCAACAAGGCCTACACGGTAGCTAAAAGAACTGCACTTAGCACACTCAAGTCACCGGAAAAGAATATATACGACTGGTAAGAATCTGAAAAAGAATTTACTGATGTCTCTCTGTACGTGAATCAAGTGGATGTACAGCAGCAAGAAACAGAGCTTTGAAAATCAGCTGTAACCAATATAGTAATAAATTGAAAAAAATAAACGACAGAGAGACAGAGAAAACCTCTTACAACTTTTCCTCAGGGCCGGTGATGCAACATGGATTGAACACATCTAGACCCACAGCAGGATGAGACATAAGGCTGGAAACTGTTTGCGCTAAGAGAAATGTGAGGTTGGGTGAGGAAATGCACACCCTTTAAAGTAATACTACCTGGTACCCATTCAATGGGTCCCAAATATGCAGGTTCAAGGGATCTTCCTACAGCTAAAACATGCATGGAAAACCCAGAGGACTGTACACCATGTGATCGGGAGATGTGTCTAAAATGCAGCTCATTTATCCTCTCCTGGTGCTCCTGTTCACCATTCCAGCCACGTTACTTAGAATCTCCCCACTTGGAGAATCAGCACATTTCAACTTCTGTTTCACACATTTTGCAAATTGTGAGGAGGATGAACGGGGAACCAATGAGAGAATAGTTGTAGGGGTTTGGACGGGCACATATCACTCTAATTTCCCATTAAGAATAAGAATTGAAAAAAGGCTCAGCCCGCCTCGCCCGAGCCAAAATAGGGCCTGAAGCAATCCTGCGGGTTTGAGGCCAGCTCACAAAAGAGCAACTTAAAAAATGGAGCTCAGGGTCACTGCAATTCACAAACCTGCAGAGTTATAAATGAAAACTAACGTCCAAAAATATGTTGAGGTAAGGCAAAGAAGAGGATCTGAATGCAAGACAGAATTGCAAGAAACAGATTTCAAGAGATAGATTGGACTCGTCTTTAAAGCACATGAAAAGCGGCAGAATTTCGACAATGATGCAGTTGGCCCAAAAGGGCGTATGCGTTTTTTCCTGATTATATCCAGGAAAAAACGCATACGCACTTTATGGGCAACGAAGCAAGCAAGCAATGCAAATGTGCACAACAAAGAAGTCTCATTTCCCACTGGTCAAAAGGGCCATCCTAAAAAATTGTAAAAACCAGAAATGCAGGACAGGCCATGGAGAACAGGGAGCCTTTATACGCTGATGGGCAGTGTGTGAACTGCCGAGAGCCACTCTGGAGAAGTGTATGGTGGTTCCTAAATCATCTAAAAAACAGAGCTACAGAGCATAGGACACTTCCAATCATGGGAGTATATCTAGGGAAATCTAAAAATTAACAAGACACAAGCACACCACAGTTTAGGGCTACTCTGTTTACAAGAACCTCAACTTCAGTATACCTTAAATATCCCAGGAAAGAGAACAATGGATAAAGAAGATGTGGTACTTATGTACAATGGAATATCTCTTCACCATGAAATCAATGTAATAAGGCTAGTAGAAGGATAAAGAGTGGATTTAGGTCCGATAATACTACTTGAAATAAGTCAAACAGAAAAAGAAACATATCATAAGATATCACTTATAGAGGGAGGGTAAATATGGCTGCACAAGAAATGAATTACAGAACAGAACAGTGTCTCACATTTAGAAAACACACTTATTTCAGCTTAAGGGGAAAGGAGAGGTGGGGTGATGCATAAAACCAGAGTTTGAAATTAGCACAGATACCGTTCAATAAACCAAATAGATATTAGACAAGATCTACACCTTGCTCAATGAACTGGCCTCAACACACCCTATACACCGCAGAGAAATATATCTGAGTAATAAGAATCTTAAAACCCATGTATTGATATATCTCCATAAGGGAATCAAGTGTGTGCAGAGTGGCACAAACACAGCAGTGAAAATGAGCTAAACCCCATTATAGAAATAAATTTTAAAAACAAAACGCAGAAACAATGAAAGAGAGAAAAATTCTTACAAAATTCGCTCAGGGGCTGTGATGCAACCTGGATTGACCACATATAAACCCACAGCTGGATAAGACATAAGGCTGGACACTTGGGGCTGAGAGGATTGATGAGCTTTGGTGAGCAACTGCCAAAAGTTTAATGCAATACTTCATGCTACTCATTCCAAGGGTCCCAACACTCCAGGTTGAAGGGAATCTTCCTACAGCTAAACCATGCTTGGGAAACCCAGCGACTGGTATACCATATGATCGGGAAAGGTTTCTAAAACGCACCTCATTTTTCCTCTCCTGGGGCTCCGGATCGACATTCCAGCCACTTTACCAAAAATATCCCTACATGGAGAGTCAATGCCTTTAAGTTCTGGTATCGCACAGTCTGCAGTTAGTGCGGAGGATGAATGGGAATAGGGGGAACCAGTGAGAAACTAGCTGTAGCGGTTTCAATGGGCACATGTCACTCTAAATTCACATCAGTAAGAAGAATAAACCAAAGGCACAGCAAGGTGCCCCAGAAGAAGAATAGGGCCTGAAGGAATCCTGTGGTTATGAGGCAAGATCACAAAAATAAGAGCTGAAAAATGGAGCTAAGGGCCACTGCAATTCAAAAACCTGCAGAGTTATAAAGGCCAACTATTTTCAAAAAATATATTGAGGTAAGGCTATGAAGAGGCATTGAAAGCAAGGCAGAATTGCAGGAAAACGATTTCAGGAGGTAGACTGGAATTGCATTTAAAGCATAGGAAAAGAGGCAGAACGTCCACAATGATTCACTTGGCCAAAAAGGGTGTATGCATTTTTTCCTGAATTTATTCAGGAAAAAAGGCATACGCCCTTTTTGGCCAACCAAGCAAGCTTGCAAAGGAAATCTGCACTACAATGAAGTCTCACTTCCCCCCGGTCAAAAGGGCCATCTGAAAAAAGTGTAAAATCCAGAAAGGCAGGACAGGCCATGGAGAACTGGGAGCCTTGTTATGCTGATGGGCGGGATGTGTATGGTGTTTCCTGAAACATCTAAAAAACAAAGCAACAGAGCCTAGGGCACTTCCACTTATGGTCCTATAGCTTAGGGAAATTAAAATCAAAAAGACACAGCCACCCCAAAATTTGGGACGCCTCAGTTTACAAGAACCTCGTTAACCGTACAAGTTCAATATCACAGAAAGTGAAAAATGGATAAAGAACTTGTGGTACTTACGTACAATGCAGTATCACTCAGCAATGAAATCTATGTCATCAGGCCCGTAGCAGCATAATGAGTGGATTCAGGTATGATGATTCTAACTGAAATAAGACACACAGAAAAAGAAACATCATAAGATATCAGTAATACACGGAATGTAAACTTGGCTACACAGGAACTGAATTACAGAACAGAACAGGGTCTCAAATTTAGAAAACCAACTTATGCTTGCTTAAGGGGAAAGGTGAGTTGGGGTGCTGCATAAAACCAGAGATTGAAATGAACACAGATAAAGTTCCTTAAGCCAAATATGGAATAGACAAGAGCTACTCCTTGCTCAACGAAATGGACTCAACACCCCATATTAAACGCATAAGAATGTACCTGACTAGTAAGTATCTTAAAACCTATGGATTGCTATGTCTCCAAAAGAGAATCAAGCATGTGTACAGGGGCATAAACGCAGCAGTGATAGGATTGGAGAGGTTCAGTGAGCAAATGAAGACCCTTTGAAGTCATATTGCATGGTACCAATTCCACGGGTCTCAACTCTCCAGGTTTAAGGTATTCTTCCTTCAGCTAAAACATGCATGTGGAACCCAGAGTATGATCAACCGTGTGAACGGGAAACATGTTCAAATATGTCTCAGTTTTCCTCCCCTGGTACTCGGGTGCAACATTCCAGACGCTTTACTAACACTCTCCCCACTTGGAGAGTCAGCGCCTTTAACCTCCTGTTTGGCCCAGTTTGCAATTTCTGCGGAAGATGAACAGGAATAGCGAGAACCAATGAGAGACTAGCTGGAGGTGTCTGGACGGGCAAATTTAACTCTCATTTCCCACCAGGAAGAGGTAATAATCAAAGGCTCAGCATGCCGTGCCGGAACCAGATTAGGGCCTGAAGCCATCCTGCGGTGTTGCGGCCAGCTCACAAGAAAGCGAGTTGAAGAAAGGAGCTCAGGGACACTGTAATTCACAAACCTGCAGAGTTATAAATGACAGCTATCGTCCAAAAATATACTGAAGTAAGGCTGCCAAGAGGACTTGAAAGCGGGGCAGAATTGCAGGAAACCGATTTCAGGAGGTAGACTGGAATTGCATTTTAAGCATAGGAAAAGAGGCAGAACGTCCACAATGATGCACTTGGCCAAAAAGGGCGTATGCGTTTTTTCCTGAATCAGGAAAAAACGCATACGCCCTTTTTGGCCAACCAAGCAAGCTTGCAAAGGAAATCTGCACTACAATGAAGTCTCACTTCCCCCCGGTCAGAAGGGCCATCTGAAAAAAGTGTAAAATCCAGAAAGGCAGGACAGGCCATGGAGAACTGGGAGCCTTGTTATGCTGATGGGCGGGATGTAAATTGCCAACAGCCACTCCGGAGAAGTGTATGGTGTTTCCTGAAACATCTAAAAAACAAAGCAACAGAGCCTAGGGCACTTCCACTTATGGTCCTATAGCTTAGGGAAATTAAAATCAAAAAGACACAGCCACCCCACAGTTTGGGACAGCTCTGTTTACAAGAACCTCGTTTACGGTACAAGTTCAATATCGCAGAAAGTGAAAAATGGATAAAGAAGTTATGGTACTTATGTACAATGCAAAATCACTGAGCCATGAAATCTATGTCATCAGGCCCGTAGCAGCATAATGAGTGGATTCAGGTATGATGATTCTAACTGAAATATGTCACACAGAAAAAGAAACATCATAAGATATCACTAATACACGGAATGTGAACTTGGCTACACATGAACTGAATTACAAAACAGAACAGGGTCTCAAGTTTAGAAAACCAACTTATGCTTCCTTAAGGGGGAAAGTGAGTTGGGGTGCTGCATAAAACCAGAGTTTGAAATTAGCACAGATACCATTCAATAAGCCAAATATGTAATAGACAAGACCTACCCCTTGCTCAACAAAATGGACTCAACAATGAGGTATCACCTCACACCTGATAGAATGGGCATCATGAGAAAATCTACAAACAAAAATGCTGGAAAGGGTGTGGAGAAAAGGAACCCTCTTCCAGTATTTTTGGGAATATAAATTGATACAGTCACTACGGAGAACAATATGGAGTTTCTTAAGAAACTAACAATAGAATTACCATATGATACAGCAATCCCAGTACTGGACATATACCCAGACAAAACCATAAATCAAAACGAGACATTCACCGCAATGTTCATTGCATCACTATTTACAATATCGAGGTAATGGAAGCAACCTAAATGCCCACAGACAGACGAATGCATAAAGCTGTGGTACATATATAAAATGGAATATTACTAAGCCATGAAAAGGAATGAAATTGGGTCATTTGTAGAGACGTCGATGGATCTAGAGACTGTCATACAGAGTGAAGTAAGTCAGAAAGAGAAAAACAAATCTTGTATATTCATGCATATATGTGGAACCTAGAAAAACTGTACAGATTAACCATTTTGCAAGGCATAAATAGAGCAACAGATGTAGACAACAAATGTATGGACAACAAGGGGGGAAAGCTGTTGGGGGGGTGGTGGTGGGAGGAGTTGAGAGACTGGGATTGGCATGTATACATTTATATGTATAAAATAGATAACCAATAAGAACCTGCTGTATAAAAATATAAAATAAAATTCAAAATTAAAAAGAAATAAAATTTAAAAAATAAAACAGAAAAAACAATTATTCCCTTCACATACATGTATTTATATGAATAAATTATTTCCATGCTTATATCTGTAAATACAAAAAAGAGGAATAAAATCTACCTTGAACCAAAAACGAAAAAGAGAAAAAAAACACAGAACCCACCAGTTCCACAGAGGAAAACCGTATCAGGGCACTTGCTCCAGTTGTAAACAATTCTGAAGTTGGCCAGTGGTGGGGAATCGTCTCCCATTCAGCCAGCAGCCCCCACGCAACAAGCGTCCTCATTGCAAAGCTGGGGCACCGTGCCGAGGCATCTGTGAGTAAACGTGAGCTGAGCCCCAGGCCAGTTGCTGCTGAACTATTCCCACCCGTCCCAGGTAAAACACCTGAATATATACAAGGACTTGAAAGCCTAGAGGAAGGGCCATAGAGCCACACGAGTGACAGCATGCCGGCCGACTTGGTGCCTGCAGGCCAGCCAGGATGGTCCTGGCCCTGGGTGCTCTTCTGGAAGATTTCCATTTCCCTGACTGAGATACCCGTCCTGTCCCTGCCCCCACTGCTTTTTTCCTTCCTCACCTCTGCCCAGGGAGAAATTCCAGCAGCAGGTATGGGTGACACATCCTCTTCTTTAGCAGGTGGCAGCCTGGCAACTGCTGCAGAAAGTCCAGCAGAGCCCCACTCACACTGGGCCACCCACAAAGCCGTGGCCTCTCACTCCCTCCCACCAGCCCAGCCCCGAGACTGCTGACAGGGCAGAGAAAATGGCGTCAGGCACGGCTGCAGGGGCTCTTGCTGCCTGGAGTGGTATTTATATTGATCTCAACCCAGGCACACCTGGGGAGGGCTGGCCCGCACGGTAAGGCTGCCCAGGTCAGCCAATCATCACCCCTCAGGGGCTCACAGTTGCAGAAAATGGAACTTGCTGAACCGGCCAGGTCCAAGGAACAGGTGTGGGCTCCTGAGAGTCAGGATAGACAAGGGGCTGCAGCTTTGGCTTGTTTTCTAATCATTTTATCTGGCCCATGAGTGGGAGACAACTTCAAGAAAACCCTCTCCTTATGAGAGGAACCCAGGAGTCAGGGAGAGGAGGGGTGGGTGGTGGTTGGAGACAGAGGCCTGGTGCCCCGGGTGCAGTGGAAGTCTCTGGAAGACCAGGTGGAGGGAGGCCGCACAGAGTGACGCCCAGGGTCACAGACCTGTCGCAGCTGCTGTTTGTTAGTTCAAGTCCTGCTCTGAGGTGCTCTGTGCCAGCTCTGAGCGACAGGTGAGCTGGGGGTGCTCTGCAATGAGGGCTATGTGCACGGTTCCTGTGTGCCCAGCCCTGCCATGGTACCTGCAAGGGTAGCTCTGTATCCTGGGAAGGGCCTGACCACGAGAGCCCCGTGGGCTGGGGTGGGGGTGGGGTACCTGCCCAGGTGAGCTCCATATTCTGGGATTGGTCTGACCACGAGAGCCCCATGGGCTGCTGGGGACCTGGTAAAGGATGTCAGGACAGTCAGTGAAGCCACCGAGGATATACCTCCAGTTGCTCCTAATTCCTACACCCTGCTGGTCATTCTACCAACCACCAGGACATGGTATTCTGTATTAGTCTTCAATGATGCCTTCTTTTGTATTCCATTAGTCCCAGAGTCACAAGAAATTTTGGCTTGTGAGTGGCAGGACTCAACATACAACTAAAACAATACTTCCGGGCCGTCTTGCCCCAAGGGTGCAAAAATTCCCACACCATCTTTGGGGAAAGCTTAGCTAAAGACCTAAAAGTTCTACCTCTGGAAAAGGAAACCCTCCTTCAGTACGCAGATGACATTCTGATCGCCAGCCCTACTAAGGAGGCCTCTGAACTACCAAGCCAATAAAGGATAGAAGTTGTCCAAGAAAAAGCTCAAATATCACAGACTGCGGTGACCTGCCTGGGCTTCATTCTCACAGAAGGTCGGAGAAGCCCATCCCAGGAAAGGGAAGAAACCATTTGCAGCCTTACCCCTTTCTAAAACTAGAAGACAGCTTAGGGGTTCCTGGGGAGGCCAGGGTTTGCTGCTTCTGGATCCCTAACTACAGTCTACTAGCTGGGCCTCTATATGAAACACTGAAAGGAAAAGATGATGATCCTTTTGAATAGAATCCAGAAGTGGCCTTTCAAGAATGGAAAGAGCAGTCAATTCAGACCCTTGCCCTGGAACTCCCTAATTTAGCTAAACCCTTTGACCTTTACATTCCCGGTGAAAGGTGAATCGCCATTGGAGAATTAGTGCAAAAACTGGGACCACTTGAAATGGAACAATGCAAGAATGCCATCCAGGTAGGATAAACTACGGTCACCAAGGGGCTTGGCCCACTGCCGCATCTGGCCAAGATACTGGCGGTATCTAAAAACCTGGAAATCAGCAGCCCAAAAGGCCACCTCCTTCCTAAGGGAAAAGGACCCCACGTGGTGATCCTAACCACCAACGATGCCCTGAAGTTGCAGGGTTCGCTCCGTGGGCACACCGACCTCGAGTGAGGAGGCCCTCCAACTCCAACATCCAGAGAGATAACCGGGGGCAACAGGGCACCATGACGACTCGTGTGAACATCACTTGACCTGGAGTTTCTCTCATAAAACAATAAGAGTGTGTCCCAAAAGAGTAGACTACTGCTTGCAGGACTTACTGCACCCAGAGGGGAGCTAATAATCTTGGCGGGGGAACCGTATATCACACTGTCACCATAGAAAAGCCTACAGACACCGTGATGATGGTGGCCAATAAGACCGGCTGGACTCCTGTTTACTTCAAAAGGCTGTTGACTCAGTGGTCATCATGGTCCTTGATCACCACTGACCCTGGACTGTCTGGGAGTTGAGCGGGCAGGGCTCTGACACCTGGTGCTGTTTGTACGTTAATTCAGGGGCCTAATTGAAGAAAGCGCAGACTACTGGTCAGAGCATCTAGGCTGGCAGAAACGGTCAGCCTAAGGTGGCCGAACAAATGTGGGGCGGGGTGAAACCGGCCCCCACAGCGTCTCTGCACATCTCTTTCCTGGACCCTTAAAGGTCATTAGAATCTATAACACTTCCAATGCTGGTGCTCAGGTGGACGAGCAGGGAGGCAGGGGGCCTGGGGACAATCAACGTCACCTGGAGGCTGCTGGGGAGAAGCTCTGACCCTCGCCCCCGGGTATTAGGGCTCCCAACTCAGCACTCAGCAGTTACAGAAGAAGTGTCTGCACCCTCAGCACTCCAAGAATGAGGAACGGGACAAAAGGCAGAGGAGGGGTTTGTCCCCAGCAAAGCCCATTAAAAATCCCTGGGAGATAAAAATAGAATCTGGGCAATAAAGTCAAGTCTAACCTTTTTTATCCTTTGTGCTTTGTCTAATTTCACGTGCTCCTAGGGTCCCGCATGCAGAGGTTCCACACCTGGCACTTCAGACCAGATTTCCTAGTGCAGAATGGCTGGGTCGACACCTCAGCTCCTGGGGCCCAGTGCAGACTCCGCGATATAGAGCCTGAGCTGCAGCCAACCTGGCCCTCGAGAGCTCCGCCCCCTCCCTCCCACTGACTCTGACAGGATCTCTACACAGCAGCCCAGCCCACAGCCCACGGGGTAGTGCATGCTCTCACCTCTCCATTCTCTGATCAAAATATAAAGTTTCCTTTGCTTGTGAACCAAACTCAGTCTCGATCTGTTGGCCCCAATGACACTGGGCAGGGGGACACTTGTTGGGGTCCACTCTGGAGGATCAGTAACAGAAATTGAGACTATTGTAACCTCAATGAACAGATGTGTGAGCCAAACTGTAGTTAACATAGAACAGTGTATAAGGCTCGGGTAAAATAAGATGTTTCTAACACTTCCATTTGATATTTCCATCACTTTATTATAAGCAAGTTCAGTGAAAAGGTTTGTCTTATTTGTCAGGTCAATATTAGAGAAATGAAGTGATTTCTTTCCAAGGATGTACATCTAATAATCTTGGTTAAAGCTTCAATCTTGTTTTAAATGCTTTTCCATTGAAAATGATACCTCTCTTTCAGCTCCCCCATTTCTGAGAAGTATAAAATCTTATAATTTATTATTACCAAAGGGGAAAGGTGGGAGGAGGGATAAATTAACAGTTTGGGATTAACACATACACACTGCTATGTATAAAATAGATCATCAACAAGGAACTACTGTATAGCACAGGGAACTACACTCAACATTTTGCAATAACCTATAAGGGGAAATAATCTGAAAAAGAATAGATATTTTTATTGACATCATCTATCAATGACAGTTAAAGTGTAACCTAAGGGAAGCTGGTGGTGAGTGCTTCTGACCCTGAAGACTTCAATCATCTAAAGTTTGGACTCTGCCTACTTCCCAAGGCCCTTAATGAACATATGTGTAGCCGTAGCTTAAAAAATTCCCCAGTTTGGGTTTCGGGGAGACACTGATTTTGAAAAAGCCCTGGTGTTCTCCTTACATGAATGGGACTCTTCCTACTGCTAAAACATGTCTGTCACACCCAGAGGATGGTATACCGTCTGATCGGGAAGAGTTTGGAAAAGGCATCTCATCTCCTCATCTCCTGGTGCTCGGGTTCACCCCTCCAGCGTCTTTACTAACAGTCTCCCCACTTGGAGATGTCAGCACTGTCAACATCCTGTTGCGTACAGTTTGGAATTTGTCCAGAGGATGAAGCGGAAGGATGAGGAACAATGAGAGACAAGTCCTAGGTGTTCAGACAGGCACATGTCACTCTAATTTCCAATCAGGAAGACGAATTGACCAAAGGCTAGGGTTGCCCATGGAAACAGTATAGGGCTTGAGGAAATCCCGCTGCTTTGTGGCCAGTTCCCATAAACACAAGTTGAACAATGGAACTCAGGGGCAGTAAAATTCACAAAACTGCAGAGTTGAAAATATCCATCACTGAAAAATGTCTTGAGGAAAGTCAGAGAAAAGGACTTGTAAGCAAGGGAGAATGGCAGGAAAGGGATTTGAGGAGGTAGAAAGGACTCGCCATTAAGCACAAGAAAAGGAGCTGAACATTGCCAACATTGCAGTTGGCCAAAAAGGGTGTATGCGTTTTTTTCTGTATATATTCAAGAAAAGGGCATACACTTTTTTAGCCAACCAAACAGGTGGGCACTGGAAGTCAATACTACAAAAGATATCACTTCGCATCAGTCAGAAGAGCCATCCTCATAAAGCGTAAACAACAGAAATGCAGGACAGGGCAAGGAGAAGAGGGAGCCCTGTGAGACTTATAGTGGAAATGTATATTGCCAACGGCCATTCTGGAGAAGTGTATTGTGTTTACTAAAGCATCTAAAAAATGAGCTACAGAGCATAGGGCACTTGCACTCATGGGCGTATATCTTGAGAAAAACAAAAATCGAGAGGACACAGGCACCCCAATGTTTACCCCCTCTCTGTTTAAAAGATCCTCAACTAGGATATAACTTAAATGTCTCTGGAGGGAAAAAATGGGTAGAGATGTGGTACTTAGGTAGAGTGGAATATTATTCAGCCTGGAAATCAATGAAATATGGCCAGTTGTAACAACTCCGGAGGAGTTACGTATGATCTTTCTAAGTGACAGAATTCAAAAAGAAAAAGACACATATCATAAGATATCACTTAAAGGTGGAATCCAAAATGGCTACACATGAAATAAATTACAAAACAAAAACATAGTCAAATATGTAGAAAACACGCATAAGGCTGCTAAACGGGAAAGGTGGGGAGGGGTGAGGCATCACCCAGGAGGTTGAAATTAGCAAAGATACCATTCCAAATACCAAACTGATAATCAACAAGGCCTACACGGTAGCTAAAAGAACTGCACTCAGCACACTCAAGTCACCGGAAAAGAATATATACGACTGGTAAGAATCTGAAAAAGAATTTACTGATGTCTCTCTGTACGTGAATCAAGTGGATGTACAGCAGCAAGAAACAGAGCTTTGAAAATCAGCTGTAACCAATATAGTAATAAATTGAAAAAAATAAACGACAGAGAGACAGAGAAAACCTCTTACAACTTTTCCTCAGGGCCGGTGATGCAACATGGATTGAACACATCTAGACCCACAGCAGGATGAGACATAAGGCTGGAAACTGTTTGCGCTAAGAGAAATGTGAGGTTGGGTGAGGAAATGCACACCCTTTAAAGTAATACTACCTGGTACCCATTCAATGGGTCCCAAATATGCAGGTTCAAGGGATCTTCCTACAGCTAAAACATGCATGGAAAACCCAGAGGACTGTACACCATGTGATCGGGAGATGTGTCTAAAATGCAGCTCATTTATCCTCTCCTGGTGCTCCTGTTCACCATTCCAGCCACGTTACTTAGAATCTCCCCACTTGGAGAATCAGCACATTTCAACTTCTGTTTCACACATTTTGCAAATTGTGAGGAGGATGAACGGGGAACCAATGAGAGAATAGTTGTAGGGGTTTGGACGGGCACATATCACTCTAATTTCCCATTAAGCATAAGAATTGAAAAAAGGCTCAGCCCGCCTCGCCCGAGCCAAAATAGGGCCTGAAGCAATCCTGCGGGTTTGAGGCCAGCTCACAAAAGAGCAACTTAAAAAATGGAGCTCAGGGTCACTGCAATTCACAAACCTGCAGAGTTATAAATGAAAACTAACGTCCAAAAATATGTTGAGGTAAGGCAAAGAAGAGGATCTGAATGCAAGACAGAATTGCAAGAAACAGATTTCAAGAGATAGATTGGACTCGTCTTTAAAGCACATGAAAAGCGGCAGAATTTCGACAATGATGCAGTTGGCCCAAAAGGGCGTATGCGTTTTTTCCTGATTATATCCAGGAAAAAACGCATACGCACTTTATGGGCAACGAAGCAAGTAAGCAATGCAAATGTGCACAACAAAGAAGTCTCATTTCCCACTGGTCAAAAGGGCCATCCTAAAAAATTGTAAAAACCAGAAATGCAGGACAGGCCATGGAGAACAGGGAGCCTTTATACGCTGATGGGCAGTGTGTGAACTGCCGAGAGCCACTCTGGAGAAGTGTATGGTGGTTCCTAAATCATCTAAAAAACAGAGCTACAGAGCATAGGACACTTCCAATCATGGGAGTATATCTAGGGAAATCTAAAAATTAACAAGACACAAGCACACCACAGTTTAGGGCTACTCTGTTTACAAGAACCTCAACTTCAGTATACCTTAAATATCCCAGGAAAGAGAACAATGGATAAAGAAGATGTGGTACTTATGTACAATGGAATATCTCTTCACCATGAAATCAATGTAATAAGGCTAGTAGAAGGATAAAGAGTGGATTTAGGTCCGATAATACTACTTGAAATAAGTCAAACAGAAAAAGAAACATATCATAAGATATCACTTATAGAGGGAGGGTAAATATGGCTGCACAAGAAATGAATTACAGAACAGAACAGTGTCTCACATTTAGAAAACACACTTATTTCAGCTTAAGGGGAAAGGAGAGGTGGGGTGATGCATAAAACCAGAGTTTGAAATTAGCACAGATACCGTTCAATAAACCAAATAGATATTAGACAAGATCTACACCTTGCTCAATGAACTGGCCTCAACACACCCTATACACCGCAGAGAAATATATCTGAGTAATAAGAATCTTAAAACCCATGTATTGATATATCTCCATAAGGGAATCAAGTGTGTGCAGAGTGGCACAAACACAGCAGTGAAAATGAGCTAAACCCCATTATAGAAATAAATTTTAAAAACAAAACGCAGAAACAATGAAAGAGAGAAAAATTCTTACAAAATTCGCTCAGGGGCTGTGATGCAACCTGGATTGACCACATATAAACCCACAGCTGGATAAGACATAAGGCTGGACACTTGGGGCTGAGAGGATTGATGAGCTTTGGTGAGCAACTGCCAAAAGTTTAATGCAATACTTCATGCTACTCATTCCAAGGGTCCCAACACTCCAGGTTGAAGGGAATCTTCCTACAGCTAAACCATGCTTGGGAAACCCAGCGACTGGTATACCATATGATCGGGAAAGGTTTCTAAAACGCACCTCATTTTTCCTCTCCTGGGGCTCCGGATCGACATTCCAGCCGCTTTACCAAAAATATCCCCACATGGAGAGTCAATGCCTTTAAGTTCTGGTATCGCACAGTCTGCAGTTAGTGCGGAGGATGAATGGGAATAGGGGGAACCAGTGAGAAACTAGCTGTAGCGGTTTCAATGGGCACATGTCACTCTAAATTCACATCAGTAAGAAGAATAAACCAAAGGCACAGCAAGGTGCCCCAGAAGAAGAATAGGGCCTGAAGGAATCCTGTGGTTATGAGGCAAGATCACAAAAATAAGAGCTGAAAAATGGAGCTAAGGGCCACTGCAATTCAAAAACCTGCAGAGTTATAAAGGCCAACTATTTTCAAAAAATATATTGAGGTAAGGCGATGAAGAGGCATTGAAAGCAAGGCAGAATTGCAGGAAAACGATTTCAGGAGGTAGACTGGAATTGCATTTAAAGCATAGGAAAAGAGGCAGAACGTCCACAATGATTCACTTGGCCAAAAAGGGCGTATGCCTTTTTTCCTGAATTTATTCAGGAAAAAAGGCATACGCCCTTTTTGGCCAACCAAGCAAGCTTGCAAAGGAAATCTGCACTACAATGAAGTCTCACTTCCCCCCGGTCAAAAGGGCCATCTGAAAAAAGTGTAAAATCCAGAAAGGCAGGACAGGCCATGGAGAACTGGGAGCCTTGTTATGCTGATGGGCGGGATGTGTATGGTGTTTCCTGAAACATCTAAAAAACAAAGCAACAGAGCCTAGGGCACTTCCACTTATGGTCCTATAGCTTAGGGAAATTAAAATCAAAAAGACACAGCCACCCCAAAGTTTGGGACGCCTCTGTTTACAAGAACCTCATTAACCGTACAAGTTCAATATCACAGAAAGTGAAAAATGGATAAAGAACTTGTGGTACTTACGTACAATGCAGTATCACTCAGCAATGAAATCTATGTCATCAGGCCCGTAGCAGCATAATGAGGGGATTCAGGTACGATGATTCTAACTGAAATAAGACACACAGAAAAAGAAACATCATAAGATATCACTAATACACGGAATGTAAACTTGGCTACACAGGAACTGAATTACAGAACAGAACAGGGTCTCAAATTTAGAAAACCAACTTATGCTTGCTTAAGGGGAAAGGTGAGTTGGGGTGCTGCATAAAACCAGAGATTGAAATGAACACAGATAAAGTTCCTTAAGCCAAATATGGAATAGACAAGAGCTACTCCTTGCTCAACGAAATGGACTCAACACCCCATATTAAACGCCTAAGAATGTACCTGACTAGTAAGTATCTTAAAACCTATGGATTGCTATGTCTCCGAAAGAGAATCAAGCATGGGTACAGGGGCATAAACGCAGCAGTGATAGGATTGGAGAGGTTCGGTGAGCAAATGAAGACCCTTTGAAGTCATATTGCATGGTACCCATTCCACGGGTTTCAACTACCCAGGTTTAAGGTATTCTTCCTTCAGCTAAAACATGCATGTGGAACCTAGAGTATGATCAACCATGTGATCGGGAGACGTGTTCCAATATGGCTCAGTTTTCGTACCCTGGTACTCGGGTGCAACATTCCAGACGCTTTACTAACACCCTCCCGACTTGGAGAGTCAGTCCCTTTAACCTCCTGTTTGGCCCAGTTTGCAATTTCTGCGGAAGATGAACAGGAATAGCGAGAACCAATGAGAGACTAGCTGGAGGTGTCTGGACGGGAAAATTTTACTCTCATTTCCCACCAGGAAGAGGAATTAACCAAAGGCTCAGCGTGCCGTGCCGGAACCAGATTAGGGCCTGAAGCCATCCTGCGGTGTTGCTGCCAGCTCAAAAGAAAGCGAGTTGAAGAAAGGAGCTCAGGGGCACTGTAATTCACAAACCTGCAGAGTTATCAATGACAGCTATCGTCCAAAAATATACTGAAGTAAGGCTGCCAAGAGGACTTGAAAGCGGGGCAGAATTGCAGGAAACCGATTTCAGGAGGTAGACTGGAATTGCATTGAAAGCATAGGAAAAGAGGCAGAACGTCCACAATGATGCACTTGGCCAAAAAGGGCGTATGCGTTTTTTCCTGAATATATTCAGGAAAAAACGCATACGCCCTTTTTGGCCAACCAAGCAAGCTTACAAAGGAAATCTGCACTACAATGAAGTCTCACTTCCCCCCGGTCAAAAGGGCCATCTGAAAAAAGTGTAAAATCCAGAAAGGCAGGACAGGCCATGGAGAACTGGGAGCCTTGTTATGCTGATGGGCGGGATGTAAATTGCCAACAGACACTCGGGAGAAGTGTATGGTGTTTCCTGAAACATCTAAAAAACAAAGCAACAGAGCCTAGGGCACTTCCACTTATGGTCCTATAGCTTAGGGAAATTAAAATCAAAAAGACACAGCCACCCCAAAGTTTGGGACGCCTCTGTTTACAAGAACCTCGTTTACAGTACAAGTTCAACATTGCAGAAAGTGAAAAATGGATAAAGAAGTTGTGGTATTTACTTACAAAGCAATATCACTCAGCAATGAAATCTATGTCATCAGGCCCTTAGCAGCACAATGAGTGGATTCAGGTATGATGATTCTAACTGAAATAAGTCACACAGAAAAAGAAACATCATAAGATATCAGTAATACACGGAATGTAAACTTGGCTACACAGGAACTGAATTACAAAACAGAACAGGGTCTCAAATTTAGAAAACCAACTTATGCTTGCTTAAGGGTAAAGGTGAGTTGGGGTGCTGCATAAAACCAGAGATTGAAATGAGCACAGATAAAGTTCCTTAAGCCAAATATGGAATAGACAAGAGCTACTCCTTGCTCAACGAAATGGACTCAACACCGCATATTAAAAGCCTAAGAATGTACCTGACTAGTAAGTATCTTAAAACCTATGGATTGCTATGTCTCCGAAAGAGAATCAAGCATGTGTACAGGGGCATAAACGCAGCAGTGATAGGATTGGAGAGGTTCGGTGAGCAAATGAAGACCCTTTGAAGTCATATTGCATGGTACCCATTCCACGGGTTTCAACTACCCAGGTTTAAGGTATTCTTCCTTCAGCTAAAACATGCATGTGGAACCTAGAGTATGATCAACCATGTGATCGGGAGACGTGTTCAAATATGTCTCAGTTTTCGTACCCTGGTACTCGGGTGCAACATTCCAGACGCTTTACTAACACTCTCCCAACTTGGAGAGTCAGTCCCTTTAACCTCCTGTTTGGCCCAGTTTGCAATTTCTGCGGAAGATGAACAGGAATAGCGAGAACCAATGAGAGACTAGCTGGAGGTGTCTGGACGGGAAAATTTTACTCTCATTTCCCACCAGGAAGAGGAATTAACCAAAGGCTCAGCGTGCCGTGCCGGAACCAGATTAGGGCCTGAAGCCATCCTGCGGTGTTGCTGCCAGCTCAAAAGAAAGCGAGTTGAAGAAAGGAGCTCAGGGGCACTGTAATTCACAAACCTGCAGAGTTATCAATGACAGCTATCGTCCAAAAATATACTGAAGTAAGGCTGCCAAGAGGACTTGAAAGCGGGGCAGAATTGCAGGAAACCGATTTCAGGAGGTAGACTGGAATTGCATTGAAAGCATAGGAAAAGAGGCAGAACGTCCACAATGATGCACTTGGCCAAAAAGGGCGTATGCGTTTTTTCCTGAATATATTCAGGAAAAAACGCATACGCCCTTTTTGGCCAACCAAGCAAGCTTGCAAAGGAAATCTGCACTACAATGAAGTCTCACTTCCCCCCGGTCAAAAGGGCCATCTGAAAAAAGTGTAAAATCCAGAAAGGCAGGACAGGCCATGGAGAACTGGGAGCCTTGTTATGCTGATGGGCGGGATGTAAATTGCCAACAGACACTCGGGAGAAGTGTATGGTGTTTCCTGAAACATCTAAAAAACAAAGCAACAGAGCCTAGGGCACTTCCACTTATGGTCCTATAGCTTAGGGAAATTAAAATCAAAAAGACACAGCCACCCCAAAGTTTGGGACGCCTCTGTTTACAAGAACCTCGTTTACAGTACAAGTTCAACATTGCAGAAAGTGAAAAATGGATAAAGAAGTTCTGGTATTTACTTACAAAGCAATATCACTCAGCAATGAAATCTATGTCATCAGGCCCTTAGCAGCACAATGAGTGGATTCAGGTATGATGATTCTAACTGAAATAAGTCACACAGAAAAAGAAACATCATAAGATATCAGTAATACACGGAATGTAAACTTGGCTACACAGGAACTGAATTACAGAACAGAACAGGGTCTCAAATTTAGAAAACCAACTTATGCTTGCTTAAGGGTAAAGGTGAGTTGGGGTGCTGCATAAACCCAGAGATTGAAATCAGCACAGATAAAGTTCCTTAAGCCAAATATGGAATAGACAAGAGCTACTCCTTGCTCAACGAAATGGACTCAACACCGCATATTAAAAGCCTAAGAATGTACCTGACTAGTAAGTATCTTAAAACCTATGGATTGCTATGTCTCCGAAAGAGAATCAAGCATGTGTACAGGGGCATAAACGCAGCAGTGATAGGATTGGAGAGGTTCGGTGAGCAAATGAAGACCCTTTGAAGTCATATTGCATGGTACCCATTCCACGGGTTTCAACTACCCAGGTTTAAGGTATTCTTCCTTCAGCTAAAACATGCATGTGGAACCTAGAGTATGATCAACCATGTGATCGGGAGACGTGTTCAACTATGTCTCAGTTTTCGTACCCTGGTACTCGGGTGCAACATTCCAGACGCTTTACTAACACTCTCCCGACTTGGAGAGTCAGTCCCTTTAACCTCCTGTTTGGCCCAGTTTGCAATTTCTGCGGAAGATGAACAGGAATAGCGAGAACCAATGAGAGACTAGCTGGAGGTGTCTGGACGGGAAAATTTTACTCTCATTTCCCACCAGGAAGAGGAATTAACCAAAGGCTCAGCGTGCCGTGCCGGAACCAGATTAGGGCCTGAAGCCATCCTGCGGTGTTGCTGCCAGCTCAAAAGAAAGCGAGTTGAAGAAAGGAGCTCAGGGGCACTGTAATTCACAAACCTGCAGAGTTATCAATGACAGCTATCGTCCAAAAATATACTGAAGTAAGGCTGCCAAGAGGACTTGAAAGCGGGGCAGAATTGCAGGAAACCGATTTCAGGAGGTAGACTGGAATTGCATTGAAAGCATAGGAAAAGAGGCAGAACGTCCACAATGATGCACTTGGCCAAAAAGGGCGTATGCGTTTTTTCCTGAATATATTCAGGAAAAAACGCATACGCCCTTTTTGGCCAACCAAGCAAGCTTGCAAAGGAAATCTGCACTACAATGAAGTCTCACTTCCCCCCGGTCAAAAGGGCCATCTGAAAAAAGTGTAAAATCCAGAAAGGCAGGACAGGCCATGGAGAACTGGGAGCCTTGTTATGCTGATGGGCGGGATGTAAATTGCCAACAGACACTCGGGAGAAGTGTATGGTGTTTCCTGAAACATCTAAAAAACAAAGCAACAGAGCCTAGGGCACTTCCACTTATGGTCCTATAGCTTAGGGAAATTAAAATCAAAAAGACACAGCCACCCCAAAGTTTGGGACGCCTCTGTTTACAAGAACCTCGTTTACAGTACAAGTTCAACATTGCAGAAAGTGAAAAATGGATAAAGAAGTTGTGGTATTTACTTACAAAGCAATATCACTCAGCAATGAAATCTATGTCATCAGGCCCTTAGCAGCACAATGAGTGGATTCAGGTATGATGATTCTAACTGAAATAAGTCACACAGAAAAAGAAACATCATAAGATATCAGTAATACACGGAATGTAAACTTGGCTACACAGGAACTGAATTACAAAACAGAACAGGGTCTCAAATTTAGAAAACCAACTTATGCTTGCTTAAGGGTAAAGGTGAGTTGGGGTGCTGCATAAAACCAGAGATTGAAATGAGCACAGATAAAGTTCCTTAAGCCAAATATGGAATAGACAAGAGCTACTCCTTGCTCAACGAAATGGACTCAACACCGCATATTAAAAGCCTAAGAATGTACCTGACTAGTAAGTATCTTAAAACCTATGGATTGCTATGTCTCCGAAAGAGAATCAAGCATGTGTACAGGGGCATAAACGCAGCAGTGATAGGATTGGAGAGGTTCGGTGAGCAAATGAAGACCCTTTGAAGTCATATTGCATGGTACCCATTCCACGGGTTTCAACTACCCAGGTTTAAGGTATTCTTCCTTCAGCTAAAACATGCATGTGGAACCTAGAGTATGATCAACCATGTGATCGGGAGACGTGTTCAAATATGTCTCAGTTTTCGTACCCTGATACTCGGGTGCAACATTCCAGACGCTTTACTAACACTCTCCCGACTTGGAGAGTCAGTCCCTTTAACCTCCTGTTTGGCCCAGTTTGCAATTTCTGCGGAAGATGAACAGGAATAGCGAGAACCAATGAGAGACTAGCTGGAGGTGTCTGGACGGGAAAATTTTACTCTCATTTCCCACCAGGAAGAGGAATTAACCAAAGGCTCAGCGTGCCGTGCCGGAACCAGATTAGGGCCTGAAGCCATCCTGCGGTGTTGCGGCCAGCTCAAAAGAAAGCGAGTTGAAGAAAGGAGCTCAGGGGCACTGTAATTCACAAACCTGCAGAGTTATCAATGACAGCTATCGTCCAAAAATATACTGAAGTAAGGCTGCCAAGAGGACTTGAAAGCGGGGCAGAATTGCAGGAAACCGATTTCAGGAGGTAGACTGGAATTGCATTGAAAGCATAGGAAAAGAGGCAGAACGTCCACAATGATGCACTTGGCCAAAAAGGGCGTATGCGTTTTTTCCTGAATATATTCAGGAAAAAACGCATACGCCCTTTTTGGCCAACCAAGCAAGCTTGCAAAGGAAATCTGCACTACAATGAAGTCTCACTTCCCCCCGGTCAAAAGGGCCATCTGAAAAAAGTGTAAAATCCAGAAAGGCAGGACAGGCCATGGAGAACTGGGAGCCTTGTTATGCTGATGGGCGGGATGTAAATTGCCAACAGACACTCGGGAGAAGTGTATGGTGTTTCCTGAAACATCTAAAAAACAAAGCAACAGAGCCTAGGGCACTTCCACTTATGGTCCTATAGCTTAGGGAAATTAAAATAAAAAAGACACAGCCACCCCAAAGTTTGGGACGCCTCTGTTTACAAGAACCTCGTTTACAGTACAAGTTCAACATTGCAGAAAGTGAAAAATGGATAAAGAAGTTGTGGTATTTACTTACAAAGCAATATCACTCAGCAATGAAATCTATGTCATCAGGCCCTTAGCAGCACAATGAGTGGATTCAGGTATGATGATTCTAACTGAAATAAGTCACACAGAAAAAGAAACATCATAAGATATCAGTAATACACGGAATGTAAACTTGGCTACACAGGAACTGAATTACAAAACAGAACAGGGTCTCAAATTTAGAAAACCAACTTATGCTTGCTTAAGGGTAAAGGTGAGTTGGGGTGCTGCATAAAACCAGAGATTGAAATGAGCACAGATAAAGTTCCTTAAGCCAAATATGGAATAGACAAGAGCTACTCCTTGCTCAACGAAATGGACTCAACACCGCATATTAAAAGCCTAAGAATGTACCTGACTAGTAAGTATCTTAAAACCTATGGATTGCTATGTCTCCGAAAGAGAATCAAGCATGTGTACAGGGGCATAAACGCAGCAGTGATAGGATTGGAGAGGTTCGGTGAGCAAACGAAGACCCTTTGAAGTCATATTGCATGGTACCCATTCCACGGGTTTCAACTACCCAGGTTTAAGGTATTCTTCCTTCAGCTAAAACATGCATGTGGAACCTAGAGTATGATCAACCATGTGATCGGGAGACGTGTTCAAATATGTCTCAGTTTTCGTACCCTGGTACTCGGGTGCAACATTCCAGACGCTTTACTAACACTCTCCCGACTTGGAGAGTCAGTCCCTTTAACCTCCTGTTTGGCCCAGTTTGCAATTTCTGCGGAAGATGAACAGGAATAGCGAGAACCAATGAGAGACTAGCTGGAGGTGTCTGGACGGGAAAATTTTACTCTCATTTCCCACCAGGAAGAGGAATTAACCAAAGGCTCAGCGTGCCGTGCCGGAACCAGATTAGGGCCTGAAGCCATCCTGCGGTGTTGCGGCCAGCTCAAAAGAAAGCGAGTTGAAGAAAGGAGCTCAGGGGCACTGTAATTCACAAACCTGCAGAGTTATCAATGACAGCTATCGTCCAAAAATATACTGAAGTAAGGCTGCCAAGAGGACTTGAAAGCGGGGCAGAATTGCAGGAAACCGATTTCAGGAGGTAGACTGGAATTGCATTGAAAGCATAGGAAAAGAGGCAGAACGTCCACAATGATGCACTTGGCCAAAAAGGGCGTATGCGTTTTTTCCTGAATATATTCAGGAAAAAACGCATACGCCCTTTTTGGCCAACCAAGCAAGCTTGCAAAGGAAATCTGCACTACAATGAAGTCTCACTTCCCCCCGGTCAAAAGGGCCATCTGAAAAAAGTGTAAAATCCAGAAAGGCAGGACAGGCCATGGAGAACTGGGAGCCTTGTTATGCTGATGGGCGGGATGTAAATTGCCAACAGACACTCGGGAGAAGTGTATGGTGTTTCCTGAAACATCTAAAAAACAAAGCAACAGAGCCTAGGGCACTTCCACTTATGGTCCTATAGCTTAGGGAAATTAAAATCAAAAAGACACAGCCACCCCAAAGTTTGGGACGCCTCTGTTTACAAGAACCTCGTTTACAGTACAAGTTCAACATCGCAGAAAGTGAAAAATGGATAAAGAAGTTGTGGTATTTACTTACAAAGCAATATCACTCAGCAATGAAATCTATGTCATCAGGCCCTTAGCAGCACAATGAGTGGATTCAGGTATGATGATTCTAACTGAAATAAGTCACACAGAAAAAGAAACATCATAAGATATCAGTAATACACGGAATGTAAACTTGGCTACACAGGAACTGAATTACAAAACAGAACAGGGTCTCAAATTTAGAAAACCAACTTATGCTTGCTTAAGGGGAAAGGTGAGTTGGGGTGCTGCATAAAACCAGAGATTGAAATGAGCACAGATAAAGTTCCTTAAGCCAAATATGGAATAGACAAGAGCTACTCCTTGCTCAACGAAATGGACTCAACACCGCATATTAAACGCCTAAGAATGTACCTGACTAGTAAGTATCTTAAAACCTATGGATTGCTATGTCTCCGAAAGAGAATCAAGCATGTGTACAGGGGCATAAACGCAGCAGTGATAGGATTGGAGAGGTTCGGTGAGCAAATGAAGACCCTTTGAAGTCATATTGCATGGTACCCATTCCACGGGTTTCAACTACCCAGGTTTAAGGTATTCTTCCTTCAGCTAAAACATGCATGTGGAACCTAGAGTATGATCAACCATGTGATCGGGAGACGTGTTCAAATATGTCTCAGTTTTCGTACCCTGGTACTCAGGTGCAACATTCCAGACGCTTTACTAACACTCTCCCGACTTGGAGAGTCAGTCCCTTTAACCTCCTGTTTGGCCCAGTTTGCAATTTCTGTGGAAGATGAACAGGAATAGCGAGAACCAATTAGAGACTAGCTGGAGGTGTCTGGACGGGAAAATTTTACTCTCATTTCCCACCAGGAAGAGGAATTAACCAAAGGCTCAGCGTGCCATGACGGAACCAGATTAGGGCCTGAAGCCATCCTGCGGTGTTGCGGCCAGCTCAAAAGAAAGCGAGTTGAAGAAAGGAGCTCAGGGGCACTGTAATTCACAAACCTGCAGAGTTATCAATGACAGCTATCGTCCAAAAATATACTGAAGTAAGGCTGCCAAGAGGACTTGAAAGCGGGGCAGAATTGCAGGAAACCGATTTCAGGAGGTAGACTGGAATTGCATTGAAAGCATAGGAAAAGAGGCAGAACGTCCACAATGATGCACTTGGCCAAAAAGGGCGTATGCGTTTTTTCCTGAATATATTCAGGAAAAAAAGCATACGCCCTTTTTGGCCAACCAAGCAAGCTTGCAAAGGAAATCTGCACTACAATGAAGTCTCACTTCCCCCCGGTCAAAAGGGCCATCTGAAAAAAGTGTAAAATCCAGAAAGGCAGGACAGGCCATGGAGAACTGGGAGCCTTGTTATGCTGATGGGCGGGATGTAAATTGCCAACAGACACTCGGGAGAAGTGTATGGTGTTTCCTGAAACATCTAAAAAACAAAGCAACAGAGCCTAGGGCACTTCCACTTATGGTCCTATAGCTTAGGGAAATTAAAATAAAAAAGACACAGCCACCCCAAAGTTTGGGACGCCTCTGTTTACAAGAACCTCGTTTACAGTACAAGTTCAACATCGCAGAAAGTGAAAAATGGATAAAGAAGTTGTGGTATTTACTTACAAAGCAATATCACTCAGCAATGAAATCTATGTCATCAGGCCCTTAGCAGCACAATGAGTGGATTCAGGTATGATGATTCTAACTGAAATAAGTCACACAGAAAAAGAAACATCATAAGATATCAGTAATACACGGAATGTAAACTTGGCTACACAGGAACTGAATTACAAAACAGAACAGGGTCTCAAATTTAGAAAACCAACTTATGCTTGCTTAAGGGGAAAGGTGAGTTGGGGTGCTGCATAAAACCAGAGATTGAAATGAGCACAGATAAAGTTCCTTAAGCCAAATATGGAATAGACAAGAGCTACTCCTTGCTCAACGAAATGGACTCAACACCGCATATTAAAAGCCTAAGAATGTACCTGACTAATAAGTATCTAAAAACCTATGGATTGCTATGTCTCCGAAAGAGAATCAAGCATGTGTACAGGGGCATAAACGCAGCAGTGATAGGATTGGAGAGGTTCGGTGAGCAAATGAAGACCCTTTGAAGTCATATTGCATGGTACCCATTCCACGGGTTTCAACTACCCAGGTTTAAGGTATTCTTCCTTCAGCTAAAACATGCATGTGGAACCTAGAGTATGATCAACCATGTGATCGGGAGACGTGTTCAAATATGTCTCAGTTTTCGTACCCTGGTACTCGGGTGCAACATTCCAGACGCTTTACTAACACTCTCCCGACTTGGAGAGTCAGTCCCTTTAACCTCCTGTTTGGCCCAGTTTGCAATTTCTGCGGAAGATGAACAGGAATAGCGAGAACCAATGAGAGACTAGCTGGAGGTGTCTGGACGGGAAAATTTTACTCTCATTTCCCACCAGGAAGAGGAATTAACCAAAGGCTCAGCGTGCCGTGCCGGAACCAGATTAGGGCCTGAAGCCATCCTGCGGTGTTGCGGCCAGCTCAAAAGAAAGCGAGTTGAAGAAAGGAGCTCAGGGGCACTGTAATTCACAAACCTGCAGAGTTATCAATGACAGCTATCGTCCAAAAATATACTGAAGTAAGGCTGCCAAGAGGACTTGAAAGCGGGGCAGAATTGCAGGAAACCGATTTCAGGAGGTAGACTGGAATTGCATTGAAAGCATAGGAAAAGAGGCAGAACGTCCACAATGATGCACTTGGCCAAAAAGGGCGTATGCGTTTTTTCCTGAATATATTCAGGAAAAAACGCATACGCCCTTTTTGGCCAACCAAGCAAGCTTGCAAAGGAAATCTGCACTACAATGAAGTCTCACTTCCCCCCGGTCAAAAGGGCCATCTGAAAAAAGTGTAAAATCCAGAAAGGCAGGACAGGCCATGGAGAACTGGGAGCCTTGTTATGCTGATGGGCGGGATGTAAATTGCCAACAGACACTCGGGAGAAGTGTATGGTGTTTCCTGAAACATCTAAAAAACAAAGCAACAGAGCCTAGGGCACTTCCACTTATGGTCCTATAGCTTAGGGAAATTAAAATCAAAAAGACACAGCCACCCCAAAGTTTGGGACGCCTCTGTTTACAAGAACCTCGTTTACAGTACAAGTTCAACATTGCAGAAAGTGAAAAATGGATAAAGAAGTTCTGGTATTTACTTACAAAGCAATATCACTCAGCAATGAAATCTATGTCATCAGGCCCTTAGCAGCACAATGAGTGGATTCAGGTATGATGATTCTAACTGAAATAAGTCACACAGAAAAAGAAACATCATAAGATATCAGTAATACACGGAATGTAAACTTGGCTACACAGGAACTGAATTACAAAACAGAACAGGGTCTCAAATTTAGAAAACCAACTTATGCTTGCTTAAGGGTAAAGGTGAGTTGGGGTGCTGCATAAAACCAGAGATTGAAATGAGCACAGATAAAGTTCCTTAAGCCAAATATGGAATAGACAAGAGCTACTCCTTGCTCAACGAAATGGACTCAACACCGCATATTAAACGCATAAGAATGTACCTGACTAGTAAGTATCTTAAAACCTATGGATTGCTATGTCTCCGAAAGAGAATCAAGCATGTGTACAGGGGCATAAACGCAGCAGTGATAGGATTGGAGAGGTTCGGTGAGCAAATGAAGACCCTTTGAAGTCATATTGCATGGTACCCATTCCACGGGTTTCAACTACCCAGGTTTAAGGTATTCTTCCTTCAGCTAAAACATGCATGTGGAACCTAGAGTATGATCAACCATGTGATCGGGAGACGTGTTCAAATATGTCTCAGTTTTCGTACCCTGGTACTCAGGTGCAACATTCCAGACGCTTTACTAACACTCTCCCGACTTGGAGAGTCAGTCCCTTTAACCTCCTGTTTGGCCCAGTTTGCAATTTCTGTGGAAGATGAACAGGAATAGCGAGAACCAATTAGAGACTAGCTGGAGGTGTCTGGACGGGAAAATTTTACTCTCATTTCCCACCAGGAAGAGGAATTAACCAAAGGCTCAGCGTGCCATGACGGAACCAGATTAGGGCCTGAAGCCATCCTGCGGTGTTGCGGCCAGCTCAAAAGAAAGCGAGTTGAAGAAAGGAGCTCAGGGGCACTGTAATTCACAAACCTGCAGAGTTATCAATGACAGCTATCGTCCAAAAATATACTGAAGTAAGGCTGCCAAGAGGACTTGAAAGCGGGGCAGAATTGCAGGAAACCGATTTCAGGAGGTAGACTGGAATTGCATTGAAAGCATAGGAAAAGAGGCAGAACGTCCACAATGATGCACTTGGCCAAAAAGGGCGTATGCGTTTTTTCCTGAATATATTCAGGAAAAAACGCATACGCCCTTTTTGGCCAACCAAGCAAGCTTGCAAAGGAAATCTGCACTACAATGAAGTCTCACTTCCCCCCGGTCAAAAGGGCCATCTGAAAAAAGTGTAAAATCCAGAAAGGCAGGACAGGCCATGGAGAACTGGGAGCCTTGTTATGCTGATGGGCGGGATGTAAATTGCCAACAGACACTCGGGAGAAGTGTATGGTGTTTCCTGAAACATCTAAAAAACAAAGCAACAGAGCCTAGGGCACTTCCACTTATGGTCCTATAGCTTAGGGAAATTAAAATCAAAAAGACACAGCCACCCCAAAGTTTGGAACGCCTCTGTTTACAAGAACCTCGTTTACAGTACAAGTTCAACATCGCAGAAAGTGAAAAATGGATAAAGAAGTTGTGGTATTTACTTACAAAACAATATCACTCAGCAATGAAATCTATGTCATCAGGCCCTTAGCAGCACAATGAGTGGATTCAGGTATGATGATTCTAACTGAAATAAATCACACAGATAAAGAAACATCATAAGATATCAGTAATACACGGAATGTAAACTTGGCTACACAGGAACTGAATTACAGAACAGAACAGGGTCTCAAATTTAGAAAACCAACTTATGCTTGCTTAAGGGTAAAGGTGAGTTGGGGTGCTGCATAAAACCAGAGATTAAAATGAGCACAGATAAAGTTCCTTAAGCCAAATATGGAATAGACAAGAGCTACTCCTTGCTCAACGAAATGGACTCAACACCGCATATTAAAAGCCTAAGAATGTACCTGACTAGTAAGTATCTTAAAACCTATGGATTACTATGTCTCCGAAAGAGAATCAAGCATGTGTACAGGGGCATAAACGCAGCAGTGATAGGATTGGAGAGGTTCGGTGAGCAAATGAAGACCCTTTGAAGTCATATTGCATGGTACCCATTCCACGGGTTTCAACTACCCAGGTTTAAGGTATTCTTCCTTCAGCTAAAACATGCATGTGGAACCTAGAGTATGATCAACCATGTGATCGGGAAACGTGTTCAAATATGTCTCAGTTTTCGTACCCTGGTACTCGGGTGCAACATTCCAGACGCTTTACTAACACCCTCCCGACTTGGAGAGTCAGTCCCTTTAACCTCCTGTTTGGCCCAGTTTGCAATTTCTGCGGAAGATGAACAGGAATAGTGAGAACCAATGAGAGACTAGCTGGAGGTGTCTGGACGGGCAAATTTAACTCTCATTTCCCACCAGGAAGAGGAATTAACCAAAGGCTCAGCATGCCCTGCCGGAACCAGATTAGGGCCTGAAGCCATCCTGCGGTATTGCGGCCAGGTCACAAGAAAGCGAGTTGAAGAAAGGAGCTCAGGGGCACTGTAATTCACAAACCTGCAGAGTTATAAATGACAGCTATCGTCCAAAAATATACTGAAGTAAGGCTGCCAAGAGGACTTGAAAGCGGGGCAGAATTGCAGGAAACCGATTTCAGGAGGTAGACTGGAATTGCATTGAAAGCATAGGAAAAGAGGCAGAACGTCCACAATGATGCACTTGGCCAAAAAGGGCGTATGCGTTTTTTCCTGAATATATTCAGGAAAAAAGGTATACGCCCCTTTTGGCCAACCAAGCAAGCTTGCAAAGGAAATATGCACTACAATGAAGTCTCACTTCTCCCCGGTCAAAAGGGCCATCTGAAAAAAGTGTAAAATCCAGAAAGGCAGGACAGGCCATGGAGAACTGGGAGCCTTGTTATGCTGATGGGCGGGATGTAAATTGCCAACAGACACTCGGGAGAAGTGTATGGTGTTTCCTGAAACATCTAAAAAACAAAGCAACAGAGCCTAGGGCACTTCCACTTATGGTCCTATAGCTTAGGGAAATTAAAATCAAAAAGACACAGCCACCCCAAAGTTTGGAACGCCTCTGTTTACAAGAACCTCGTTTACAGTACAAGTTCAACATCGCAGAAAGTGAAAAATGGATAAAGAAGTTGTGGTATTTACTTACAAAGCAATATCACTCAGCAATGAAATCTATGTCATCAGGCCCTTAGCAGCACAATGAGTGGATTCAGGTATGATGATTCTAACTGAAATAAGTCACACAGAAAAAGAAACATCATAAGATATCAGTAATACACGGAATGTAAACTTGGCTACACAGGAACTGAATTACAGAACAGAACAGGGTCTCAAATTTAGAAAACCAACTTATGCTTGCTTAAGGGTAAAGGTGAGTTGGGGTGCTGCATAAAACCAGAGATTGAAATGAGCACAGATAAAGTTCCTTAAGCCAAATATGGAATAGACAAGAGCTACTCCTTGCTCAACGAAATGGACTCAACACCCCATATTAAGCGCCTAAGAATGTACCTGACTAGTAAGTATCTTAAAACCTATGGATTGCTATGTCTCCGAAAGAGAATCAAGCATGTGTACAGGGGCATAAACGCAGCAGTGATAGGATTGGAGAGGTTCGGTGAGCAAACAAAGACCCTTTGAAGTCATATTGCATGGTACCCATTCCACGGGTCTCAACTCTCCAGGTTTCAGGGATTCTTCCTTCAGCTAAAACATGCATGTGGAACCTAGAGTATGATCAACCATGTGATCGGGAAACGTGTTCAAATATGTCTCAGTTTTCGTACCCTGGTACTCGGGTGCAACATTCCAGACGCTTTACTAACACCCTCCTGACTTGGAGAGTCAGTCCCTTTAACCTCCTGTTTGGCCCAGTTTGCAATTTCTGCGGAAGATGAACAAGAATAGCGAGAACCAATGAGAGACTAGCTGGAGGTGTCTGGATGGGCAAATTTAACTCTCATTTCCCACCAGGAAGAGGAATTAACCAAAGGCTCAGCGTGCCGTGCCGGAACCAGATTAGGGCCTGAAGCCATCCTGCGGTGTTGCGGCCAGCTCAAAAGAAAGCGAGTTGAAGAAAGGAGCTCAGGGGCAGTGTAATTCACAAACCTGCAGAGTTATAAATGACAGCTATCGTCCAAAAATATACTGAAGTAAGGCTGCCAAGAGGACTTGAAAGCGGGGCAGAATTGCAGGAAACCGATTTCAGGAGGTAGACTGGAATTGCATTGAAAGCATAGGAAAAGAGGCAGAACGTCCACAATGATGCACTTGGCCATAAAGGGCGTATGCGTTTTTTCCTGAATATATTCAGGAAAAAACGCATACGCCCTTTTTGGCCAACCAAGCAAGCTTGCAAAGGAAATCTGCACTACAATGAAGTCTCACTTCCCCCCGGTCAAAAGGGCCATCTGAAAAAAGTGTAAAATCCAGAAAGGCAGGACAGGCCATGGAGAACTGGGAGCCTTGTTATGCTGATGGGCAGGATGTAAATTGCCAACAGACACTCGGGAGAAGTGTATGGTGTTTCCTGAAACATCTAAAAAACAAAGCAACAGAGCCTAGGGCACTTCCACTTATGGTCCTATAGCTTAGGGAAATTAAAATCAAAAAGACACAGCCACCCCAAAGTTTGGGACGCCTCTGTTTACAAGAACCTCGTTTACAGTACAAGTTCAACATTGCAGAAAGTGAAAAATGGATAAAGAAGTTGTGGTATTTACTTACAAAGCAATATCACTCAGCAATGAAATCTATGTCATCAGGCCCTTAGCAGCACAATGAGTGGATTCAGGTATGATGATTCTAACTGAAATAAGTCACACAGAAAAAGAAACATCATAAGATATCAGTAATACACGGAATGTAAACTTGGCTACACAGGAACTGAATTACAAAACAGAACAGGGTCTCAAATTTAGAAAACCAACTTATGCTTGCTTAAGGGTAAAGGTGAGTTGGGGTGCTGCATAAAACCAGAGATTGAAATGAGCACAGATAAAGTTCCTTAAGCCAAATATGGAATAGACAAGAGCTACTCCTTGCTCAACGAAATGGACTCAACACCGCATATTAAAAGCCTAAGAATGTACCTGACTAGTAAGTATCTTAAAACCTATGGATTGCTATGTCTCCGAAAGAGAATCAAGCATGTGTACAGGGGCATAAACGCAGCAGTGATAGGATTGGAGAGGTTCGGTGAGCAAACGAAGACCCTTTGAAGTCATATTGCATGGTACCCATTCCACGGGTTTCAACTACCCAGGTTTAAGGTATTCTTCCTTCAGCTAAAACATGCATGTGGAACCTAGAGTATGATCAACCATGTGATCGGGAGACGTGTTCAAATATGTCTCAGTTTTCGTACCCTGGTACTCGGGTGCAACATTCCAGACGCTTTACTAACACTCTCCCGACTTGGAGAGTCAGTCCCTTTAACCTCCTGTTTGGCCCAGTTTGCAATTTCTGCGGAAGATGAACAGGAATAGCGAGAACCAATGAGAGACTAGCTGGAGGTGTCTGGACGGGAAAATTTTACTCTCATTTCCCACCAGGAAGAGGAATTAACCAAAGGCTCAGCGTGCTGTGACGGAACCAGATTAGGGCCTGAAGCCATCCTGCGGTGTTGCGGCCAGCTCAAAAGAAAGCGAGTTGAAGAAAGGAGCTCAGGGGCACTGTAATTCACAAACCTGCAGAGTTATCAATGACAGCTATCGTCCAAAAATATACTGAAGTAAGGCTGCCAAGAGGACTTGAAAGCGGGGCAGAATTGCAGGAAACCGATTTCAGGAGGTAGACTGGAATTGCATTGAAAGCATAGGAAAAGAGGCAGAACGTCCACAATGATGCACTTGGCCAAAAAGGGCGTATGCGTTTTTTCCTGAATATATTCAGGAAAAAAGGCATACGCCCTTTTTGGCCAACCAAGCAAGCTTGCAAAGGAAATCTGCACTACAATGAAGTCTCACTTCTCCCGGGTCAAAAGGGCCATCTGAAAAAAGTGTAAAATCCAGAAAGGCAGGACAGGCCATGGAGAACTGGGAGCCTTGTTATGCTGATGGGCGGGATGTAAATTGCCAACAGACACTCGGGAGAAGTGTATGGTGTTTCCTGAAACATCTAAAAAACAAAGCAACAGAGCCTAGGGCACTTCCACTTATGGTCCTATAGCTTAGGGAAATTAAAATCAAAAAGACACAGCCACCCCAATGTTTGGAACGCCTCTGTTTACAAGAACCTCGTTTACAGTACAAGTTCAACATCGCAGAAAGTGAAAAATGGATAAAGAAGTTGTGGTATTTACTTACAAAGCAATATCACTCAGCAATGAAATCTATGTCATCAGGCCCTTAGCAGCACAATGAGTGGATTCAGGTATGATGATTCTAACTGAAATAAGTCACACAGAAAAAGAAACATCATAAGATATCAGTAATACACGGAATGTAAACTTGGCTACACAGGAACTGAATTACAGAACAGAACAGGGTCTCAAATTTAGAAAACCAACTTATGCTTGCTTAAGGGTAAAGGTGAGTTGGGGTGCTGCATAAAACCAGAGATTGAAATGAGCACAGATAAAGTTCCTTAAGCCAAATATGGAATAGACAAGAGCTACTCCTTGCTCAACGAAATGGACTCAACACCCCATATTAAGCGCCCAAGAATGTACCTGACTAGTAAGTATCTTAAAACCTATGGATTGCTATGTCTCCGAAAGAGAATCAAGCATGTGTACAGGGGCATAAACGCAGCAGTGATAGGATTGGAGAGGTTCGGTGAGCAAACAAAGACCCTTTGAAGTCATATTGCATGGTACCCATTCCACGGGTCTCAACTCTCCAGGTTTCAGGGATTCTTCCTTCAGCTAAAACATGCATGTGGAACCTAGAGTATGATCAACCATGTGATCGGGAAACGTGTTCAAATATGTCTCAGTTTTCGTACCCTGGTACTCGGGTGCAACATTCCAGATGCTTTACTAACACCCTCCTGACTTGGAGAGTCAGTCCCTTTAACCTCCTGTTTGGCCCAGTTTGCAATTTCTGCGGAAGATGAACAAGAATAGCGAGAACCAATGAGAGACTAGCTGGAGGTGTCTGGATGGGCAAATTTAACTCTCATTTCCCACCAGGAAGAGGAATTAACCAAAGGCTCAGCGTGCCGTGCCGGAAACAGATTAGGGCCTGAAGCCATCCTGCGGTGTTGCGGCCAGCTCAAAAGAAAGCGAGTTGAAGAAAGGAGCTCAGGGGCAGTGTAATTCACAAACCTGCAGAGTTATAAATGACAGCTATCGTCCAAAAATATACTGAAGTAAGGCTGCCAAGAGGACTTGAAAGCGGGGCAGAATTGCAGGAAACCGATTTCAGGAGGTAGACTGGAATTGCATTGAAAGCATAGGAAAAGAGGCAGAACGTCCACAATGATGCACTTGGCCAAAAAGGGCGTATGCGTTTTTTCCTGAATATATTCAGGAAAAAACGCATACGCCCTTTTTGGCCAACCAAGCAAGCTTGCAAAGGAAATCTGCACTACAATGAAGTCTCACTTCCCCCCGGTCAAAAGGGCCATCTGAAAAAAGTGTAAAATCCAGAAAGGCAGGACAGGCCATGGAGAACTGGGAGCCTTGTTATGCTGATGGGCGGGATGTAAATTGCCAACAGACACTCGGGAGAAGTGTATGGTGTTTCCTGAAACATCTAAAAAACAAAGCAACAGAGCCTAGGGCACTTCCACTTATGGTCCTATAGCTTAGGGAAATTAAAATCAAAAAGACACAGCCACCCCAAAGTTTGGGATGCCTCTGTTTACAAGAACCTCGTTTACAGTACAAGTTCAACATTGCAGAAAGTGAAAAATGGATAAAGAAGTTCTGGTATTTACTTACAAAGCAATATCACTCAGCAATGAAATCTATGTCATCAGGCCCTTAGCAGCACAATGAGTGGATTCAGGTATGATGATTCTAACTGAAATAAGTCACACAGAAAAAGAAACATCATAAGATATCAGTAATACACGGAATGTAAACTTGGCTACACAGGAACTGAATTACAAAACAGAACAGGGTCTCAAATTTAGAAAACCAACTTATGCTTGCTTAAGGGTAAAGGTGAGTTGGGGTGCTGCATAAAACCAGAGATTGAAATGAGCACAGATAAAGTTCCTTAAGCCAAATATGGAATAGACAAGAGCTACTCCTTGCTCAACGAAATGGACTCAACACCGCATATTAAACGCATAAGAATGTACCTGACTAGTAAGTATCTTAAAACCTATGGATTGCTATGTCTCCGAAAGAGAATCAAGCATGTGTACAGGGGCATAAACGCAGCAGTGATAGGATTGGAGAGGTTCGGTGAGCAAATGAAGACCCTTTGAAGTAATATTGCATGGTACTCATTCCACGGGTTTCAACTACCCAGGTTTAAGGTATTCTTCCTTCAGCTAAAACATGCATGTGGAACCTAGAGTATGATCAACCATGTGATCGGGAAACGTGTTCAAATATGTCTCAGTTTTCGTACCCTGGTACTCGGGTGCAACATTCCAGACGCTTTACTAACACCCTCCCGACTTGGAGAGTCAGTCCCTTTAACCTCCTGTTTGGCCCAGTTTGCAATTTCTGCGGAAGATGAACAGGAATAGCGAGAACCAATGAGAGACTAGCTGGAGGTGTCTGGACGGGCAAATTTTACTCTCATTTCCCACCAGGAAGAGGAATTAACCAAAGGCTCAGCGTGCTGTGACGGAACCAGATTAGGGCCTGAAGCCATCCTGCGGTGTTGCGGCCAGCTCAAAAGAAAGCGAGTTGAAGAAAGGAGCTCAGGGGCACTGTAATTCACAAACCTGCAGAGTTATCAATGACAGCTATCGTCCAAAAATATACTGAAGTAAGGCTGCCAAGAGGACTTGAAAGCGGGGCAGAATTGCAGGAAACCGATTTCAGGAGGTAGACTGGAATTGCATTGAAAGCATAGGAAAAGAGGCAGAACGTCCACAATGATGCACTTGGCCAAAAAGGGCGTATGCGTTTTTTCCTGAATATATTCAGGAAAAAAGGCATACGCCCTTTTTGGCCAACCAAGCAAGCTTGCAAAGGAAATCTGCACTACAATGAAGTCTCACTTCTCCCGGGTCAAAAGGGCCATCTGAAAAAAGTGTAAAATCCAGAAAGGCAGGACAGGCCATGGAGAACTGGGAGCCTTGTTATGCTGATGGGCGGGATGTAAATTGCCAACAGACACTCGGGAGAAGTGTATGGTGTTTCCTGAAACATCTAAAAAACAAAGCAACAGAGCCTAGGGTACTTCCACTTATGGTCCTATAGCTTAGGGAAATTAAAATCAAAAAGACACAGCCACCCCAATGTTTGGAACGCCTCTGTTTACAAGAACCTCGTTTACAGTACAAGTTCAACATCGCAGAAAGTGAAAAATGGATAAAGAAGTTGTGGTATTTACTTACAAAGCAATATCACTCAGCAATGAAATCTATGTCATCAGGCCCTTAGCAGCACAATGAGTGGATTCAGGTATGATGATTCTAACTGAAATAAGTCACACAGAAAAAGAAACATCATAAGATATCAGTAATACACGGAATGTAAACTTGGCTACACAGGAACTGAATTACAGAACAGAACAGGGTCTCAAATTTAGAAAACCAACTTATGCTTGCTTAAGGGTAAAGGTGAGTTGGGGTGCTGCATAAAACCAGAGATTGAAATGAGCACAGATAAAGTTCCTTAAGCCAAATATGGAATAGACAAGAGCTACTCCTTGCTCAACGAAATGGACTCAACACCCCATATTAAGCGCCCAAGAATGTACCTGACTAGTAAGTATCTTAAAACCTATGGATTGCTATGTCTCCGAAAGAGAATCAAGCATGTGTACAGGGGCATAAACGCAGCAGTGATAGGATTGGAGAGGTTCGGTGAGCAAACAAAGACCCTTTGAAGTCATATTGCATGGTACCCATTCCACGGGTCTCAACTCTCCAGGTTTCAGGGATTCTTCCTTCAGCTAAAACATGCATGTGGAACCTAGAGTATGATCAACCATGTGATCGGGAAACGTGTTCAAATATGTCTCAGTTTTCGTACCCTGGTACTCGGGTGCAACATTCCAGATGCTTTACTAACACCCTCCTGACTTGGAGAGTCAGTCCCTTTAACCTCCTGTTTGGCCCAGTTTGCAATTTCTGCGGAAGATGAACAGGAATAGCGAGAACCAATGAGAGACTAGCTGGAGGTGTCTGGACGGGAAAATTTTACTCTCATTTCCCACCAGGAAGAGGAATTAACCAAAGGCTCAGCGTGCCATGACGGAACCAGATTAGGGCCTGAAGCCATCCTGCGGTGTTGCGGCCAGCTCAAAAGAAAGCGAGTTGAAGAAAGGAGCTCAGGGGCACTGTAATTCACAAACCTGCAGAGTTATCAATGACAGCTATCGTCCAAAAATATACTGAAGTAAGGCTGCCAAGAGGACTTGAAAGCGGGGCAGAATTGCAGGAAACCGATTTCAGGAGGTAGACTGGAATTGCATTGAAAGCATAGGAAAAGAGGCAGAACGTCCACAATGATGCACTTGGCCAAAAAGGGCGTATGCGTTTTTTCCTGAATATATTCAGGAAAAAACGCATACGCCCTTTTTGGCCAACCAAGCAAGCTTGCAAAGGAAATCTGCACTACAATGAAGTCTCACTTCCCCCCGGTCAAAAGGGCCATCTGAAAAAAGTGTAAAATCCAGAAAGGCAGGACAGGCCATGGAGAACTGGGAGCCTTGTTATGCTGATGGGCGGGATGTAAATTGCCAACAGACACTCGGGAGAAGTGTATGGTGTTTCCTGAAACATCTAAAAAACAAAGCAACAGAGCCTAGGGCACTTCCACTTATGGTCCTATAGCTTAGGGAAATTAAAATCAAAAAGACACAGCCACCCCAAAGTTTGGGATGCCTCTGTTTACAAGAACCTCGTTTACAGTACAAGTTCAACATTGCAGAAAGTGAAAAATGGATAAAGAAGTTCTGGTATTTACTTACAAAGCAATATCACTCAGCAATGAAATCTATGTCATCAGGCCCTTAGCAGCACAATGAGTGGATTCAGGTATGATGATTCTAACTGAAATAAGTCACACAGAAAAAGAAACATCATAAGATATCAGTAATACACGGAATGTAAACTTGGCTACACAGGAACTGAATTACAGAACAGAACAGGGTCTCAAATTTAGAAAACCAACTTATGCTTGCTTAAGGGTAAAGGTGAGTTGGGGTGCTGCATAAAACCAGAGATTGAAATGAGCACAGATAAAGTTCCTTAAGCCAAATATGGAATAGACAAGAGCTACTCCTTGCTCAACGAAATGGACTCAACACCGCATATTAAACGCCTAAGAATGTACCTGACTAGTAAGTATCTTAAAACCTATGGATTGCTATGTCTCCGAAAGAGAATCAAGCATGTGTACAGGGGCATAAACGCAGCAGTGATAGGATTGGAGAGGTTCGGTGAGCAAATGAAGACCCTTTGAAATCATATTGCATGGTACTCATTCCACGGGTTTCAACTACCCAGGTTTAAGGTATTCTTCCTTCAGCTAAAACATGCATGTGGAACCTAGAGTATGATCAACCATGTGATCGGGAAACGTGTTCAAATATGTCTCAGTTTTCGTACCCTGGTACTCGGGTGCAACATTCCAGACGCTTTACTAACACCCTCCCGACTTGGAGTGTCAGTCCCTTTAACCTCCTGTTTGGCCCAGTTTGCAATTTCTGCGGAAGATGAACAGGAATAGCGAGAACCAATGAGAGACTAGCTGGAGGTGTCTGGACGGGCAAATTTAACTCTCATTTCCCACCAGGAAGAGGAATTAACCAAAGGCTCAGCGTGCCGTGCCGGAACCAGATTAGGGCCTGAAGCCATCCTGCGGTGTTGCGGCCAGGTCACAAGAAAGCGAGTTGAAGAAAGGAGCTCAGGGGCACTGTAATTCACAAACCTGCAGAGTTATCAATGACAGCTATCGTCCAAAAATATACTGAAGTAAGGCTGCCAGGAGGACTTGAAAACGGGGCAGAATTGCAGGAAACCGATTTCAGGAGGTAGACTGGAATTGCATTGAAAGCATAGGAAAAGAGGCAGAACGTCCACAATGATGCACTTGGCCAAAAAGTGCGTATGTGTTTTTTCCTGAATATATTCAGGAAAAAATGCATACGCCCTTTTTGGCCAACCAAGCAAGCTTGCAAAGGAAATCTGCACTACAATGAAGTCTCACTTCCCCCCGGTCAAAAGGGCCATCTGAAAAAAGTGTAAAATCCAGAAAGGCAGGACAGGCCATGGAGAACTGGGAGCCTTGTTATGCTGATGGGCGGGATGTAAATTGCCAACAGACACTCGGGAGAAGTGTATGGTGTTTCCTGAAACATCTAAAAAACAAAGCAACAGAGCCTAGGGCACTTCCACTTATGGTCCTATAGATTAGGGAAATTAAAATCAAAAAGACACAGCCACCCCAAAGTTTGGGACGCCTCTGTTTACAAGAACCTCGTTTACCGTACAAGTTCAACATCGCAGAAAGTGAAAAATGGATAAAGAAGTTGTGGTATTTACTTACAAAGCAATATCACTCAGCAATGAAATCTATGTCATCAGGCCCTTAGCAGCACAATGAGTGGATTCAGGTATGATGATTCTAAATGAAATATGTCACACAGAAAAAGAAACATCATAAGATATCAGTAATACACGGAATGTAAACTTGGCTCCACAGGAACTGAATAACAGAACAGAACAGGGTCTCAAATTTAGAAAACCAACTTATGCTTTCTTAAGGGTAAAGGTGAGTTGGGGTGCTGCATAAAACCAGAGATTGAAATGAGCACAGATAAAGTTCCTTAAGCCAAATATGGAATAGACAAGAGCTACTCCTTGCTCAACGAAATGGACTCAACACCCCATATTAAGCGCCAAAGAATGTACCTGACTAGTAAGTATCTTAAAACCTATGGATTGCTATGTCTCCGAAAGAGAATCAAGCATGTGTACAGGGGCATAAACGCAGCAGTGATAGGATTGGAGAGGTTCGGTGAGCAAATGAAGACCCTTTGAAGTCATATTGCATGGTACCCATTCCACGGGTCTCAACTCTCCAGGTTTAAGGTATTCTTCCTTCAGCTAAAACATGCATGTGGAACCCAGAGTATGATCCACTGTGTGAACGGGAGACGTGTTCAAATATGTCTCAGTTTTCGTACCCTGGTACTCGGGTGCAACATTCCAGACGCTTTACTAACACTCTCCCCACTTGGAGAGTCAGCGCCTTTAACCTCCTGTTTGTCCCAGTTTGCAATTTCTGCGGAAGATGAACAGAAATAAGGAGAACCAATGAGAGACTAGCTGGAGGTGTCTGGACGGGCAAATTTAACTCTCATTTCCCACCAGGAAGAGGAATTAACCAAAGGCACAGCATGCCGTGCCGGAACCAGATTAGGGCCTGAAGCCATCCTGCGGTGTTGCGGCCAGCTCAAAAGAAAGCGAGTTGAAGAAAGGAGCTCAGGGGCACTGTAATTCACAAACCTGCAGAGTTATAAATGACAGCTATCGTCCAAAAATATACTGAAGTAAGGCTGCCAAGAGGACTTGAAAGCGGGGCAGAATTGCAGGAAACCGATTTCAGGAGGTAGACTGGAATTGCATTGAAAGCATAGGAAAAGAGGCAGAACGTCCACAATGATGCACTTGGCCAAAAAGGGCGTATGCGTTTTTTCCTGAATATATTCAGGAAAAAACGCATACGCCCTTTTTGGCCAACCAAGCAAACTTGCAAAGGAAATCTGCACTACAATGAAGTCTCACTTCCCCCCGGTCAAAAGGGCCATCTGAAAAAAGTGTAAAATCCAGAAAGGCAGGACAGGCCATGGAGAACTGGGAGCCTTGTTATGCTGATGGGCGGGATGTAAATTGCCAACAGACACTCGGGAGAAGTGTATGGTGTTTCCTGAAACATCTAAAAAACAAAGCAACAGAGCCTAGGGCACTTCCACTTATGGTCCTATAGCTCAGGGAAATTAAAATCAAAAAGACACAGCCACCCCAAAGTTTGGGACGCCTCTGTTTACAAGAACCTCGTTTACAGTACAAGTTCAATATCACAGAAAGTGAAAAATGGATAAAGAAGTTGTGGTATTTACTTACAAAGCAATATCACTCAGCAATGAAATCTATGTCATCAGGCCCTTAGCAGCACAATGAGTGGATTCAGGTATGATGATTCTAACTGAAATATGTCACACAGAAAAAGAAACATCATAAGATATCAGTAATACACGGAATGTAAACTTGGCTCCACAGGAACTGAATTACAGAACAGAACAGGGTCTCAAATTTAGAAAACCAACTTATGCTTTCTTAAGGGTAAAGGTGAGTTGGGGTGCTGCATAAAACCAGAGATTGAAATGAGCACAGATAAAGTTCCTTAAGCCAAATATGGAATAGACAAGAGCTACTCCTTGCTCAACGAAATGGACTCAACACCCCATATTAAGCGCCAAAGAATGTACCTGACTAGTAAGTATCTTAAAACCTATGGATTGCTATGTCTCCGAAAGAGAATCAAGCATGTGTACAGGGGCATAAACGCAGCAGTGATAGGATTGGAGAGGTTCGGTGAGCAAATGAAGACCCTTTGAAGTCATATTGCATGGTACCCATTCCACGGGTCTCAACTCTCCAGGTTTAAGGTATTCTTCCTTCAGCTAAAACATGCATGTGGAACCCAGAGTATGATCCACCGTGTGAACGGGAGACATGTTCAAATATGTCTCAGTTTTCCTCCCCTGGTACTCGGGTGCAACATTCCAGACGCTTTACTAACACTCTCTCCACTTGGAGAGTCAGCGCCTTTAACCTCCTGTTTGTCCCAGTTTGCAATTTCTGCGGAAGATGAACAGAAATAAGGAGAACCAATGAGAGACTAGCTGGAGGTGTCTGGACGGGCAAATTTAACTCTCATTTCCCACCAGGAAGAGGAATTAACCAAAGGCTCAGCATGCCGTGACGGAACCAGATTAGGGCCTGAAGCCATCCTGCGGTGTTGCGGCCAGCTCAAAAGAAAGCGAGTTGAAGAAAGGAGCTCAGGGGCACTGTAATTCACAAACCTGCAGAGTTATCAATGACAGCTATCGTCCAAAAATATACTGAAGTAAGGCTGCCAAGAGGACTTGAAAGCGGGGCAGAATTGCAGGAAACCGATTTCAGGAGGTAGACTGGAATTGCATTGAAAGCATAGGAAAAGAGGCAGAACGTCCACAATGATGCACTTGGCCAAAAAGGGCGTATGCGTTTATTCCTGAATATATTCAGGAAAAAACGCATACGCCCTTTTTGGCCAACCAAGCAAACTTGCAAAGGAAATCTGCACTACAATGAAGTCTCACTTCCCCCCGGTCAAAAGGGCCATCTGAAAAAAGTGTAAAATCCAGAAAGGCAGGACAGGCCATGGAGAACTGGGAGCCTTGTTATGCTGATGGGCGGGATGTAAATTGCCAACAGACACTCGGGAGAAGTGTATGGTGTTTCCTGAAACATCTAAAAAACAAAGCAACAGAGCCTAGGGCACTTCCACTTATGGTCCTATAGCTCAGGGAAATTAAAATCAAAAAGACACAGCCACCCCAAAGTTTGGGACGCCTCTGTTTACAAGAACCTCGTTTACCGTACAAGTTCAATGTCACAGAAAGTGAAAAATGGATAAAGAAGTTGTGGTATTTACTTACAAAGCAATATCACTCAGCAATGAAATCTATGTCATCAGGCCCTTAGCAGCACAATGAGTGGATTCAGGTATGATGATTCTAACTGAAATATGTCACACATAAAAAGAAACATCATAAGATATCAGTAATACACGGAATGTAAACTTGGCTCCACAGGAACTGAATTACAGAACAGAACAGGGTCTCAAATTTAGAAAACCAACTTATGCTTTCTTAAGGGTAAAGGTGAGTTGGGGTGCTGCATAAAACCAGAGATTGAAATGAGCACAGATAAAGTTCCTTAAGCCAAATATGGAATAGACAAGAGCTACTCCTTGCTCAACGAAATGGACTCAACACCCCATATTAAGCGCCAAAGAATGTACCTGACTAGTAAGTATCTTAAAACCTATGGATTGCTATGTCTCCGAAAGAGAATCAAGTATGTGTACAGGGGCATAAACGCAGCAGTGATAGGATTGGAGAGGTTCGGTGAGCAAATGAAGACCCTTTGAAGTCATATTGCATGGTACCCATTCCACGGGTCTCAACTCTCCAGGTTTAAGGTATTCTTCCTTCAGCTAAAACATGCATGTGGAACCCAGAGTATGATCCACCGTGTGAACGGGAGACATGTTCAAATATGTCTCAGTTTTCCTCCCCTGGTACTCGGGTGCAACATTCCAGACGCTTTACTAACACTCTCCCCACTTGGAGAGTCAGCGCCTTTAACCTCCTGTTTGTCCCAGTTTGCAATTTCTGCGGAAGATGAACAGAAATAAGGAGAACCAATGAGAGACTAGCTGGAGGTGTCTGGACGGGCAAATTTAACTCTCATTTCCCACCAGGAAGAGGAATTAACCAAAGGCTCAGCATGCCGTGCCGGAACCAGATTAGGGCCTGAAGACATCATGCGGTGTTGCGGCCAGCTCAATAGAAAGCGAGTTGAAGAAAGGAGCTCAGGGGCACTGTAATTCACAAACCTGCAGAGTTATCAATGACAGCTATCGTCCAAAAATATACTGAAGTAAGGCTGCCAAGAGGACTTGAAAGCGGGGCAGAATTGCAGGAAACCGATTTCAGGAGGTAGACTGGAATTGCATTGAAAGCATAGGAAAAGAGGCAGAACGTCCACAATGATGCACTTGGCCAAAAAGGGCGTATGCGTTTTTTCCTGAATATATTCAGGAAAAAACGCATACGCCCTTTTTGGCCAACCAAGCAAGCTTGCAAAGGAAATCTGCACTACAATGAAGTCTCACTTCCCCCCGGTCAAAAGGGCCATCTGAAAAAAGTGTAAAATCCAGAAAGACAGGACAGGCCATGGAGAACTGGGAGCCTTGTTATGCTGATGGGCGGGATGTAAATTGCCAACAGACACTCGGGAGAAGTGTATGGTGTTTCCTGAAACATCTAAAAAACAAAGCAACAGAGCCTAGGGCACTTCCACTTATGGTCCTATAGCTCAGGGAAATTAAAATCAAAAAGACACAGCCACCCCAAAGTTTGGGACGCCTCTGTTTACAAGAACCTCGTTTACCATACAAGTTCAATATCACAGAAAGTGAAAAATGGATAAAGAAGTTGTGGTATTTACTTACAAAGCAATATCACTCAGCAATGAAATCGATGTCATCAGGCACTTAGCAGCACAATGAGTGGATTCAGGTATGATGATTCTAACTGAAATAAGTCACACAGAAAAAGAAACATCATAAGATATCAGTAATACACAGAATGTAAACTTGGCTACACAGGAACTGAATTACAGAACAGAACAGGGTCTCAAATTTAGAAAACCAACTTATGCTTGCTTAAGGGTAAAGGTGTGTTGGGGTGCTGCATAAAACCAGAGATTGAAATGAGCACAGATAAAGTTCCTTAAGCCAAATATGGAATAGACAAGATCTACTCCTTGCTCAACGAAATGGACTCAACACCGCATATTAAACGCATAAGAATGTACCTGACTAGTAAGTATCTTAAAACCTATGGATTGCTATGTCTCCGAAAGAGAATCAAGCATGTGTACAGGGGCATAAACGCAGCAGTGATAGGATTGGAGAGGTTCGGTGAGCAAATGAAGACCCTTTGAAGTCATATTGCATGGTACCCATTCCACGGGTCTCAACTCTCCAGGTTTAAGGTATTCTTCCTTCAGCTAAAACATGCATGTGGAACCCAGAGTATGATCCACCGTGTGAACGGGAGACATGTTCAAATATGTCTCAGTTTTCCTCCCCTGGTACTCGGGTGCAACATTCCAGACGCTTTACTAACACTCTCCCCACTTGGAGAGTCAGCGCCTTTAACCTCCTGTTTGTCGCAGTTTGCAATTTCTGCGGAAGATGAACAGAAATAGGGAGAACCAATGAGAGACTAGCTGGAGGTGTCTGGACGGGCAAATTTAACTCTCATTTCCCACCAGGAAGAGGAATTAACCAAAGGCTCAGCATGCCGTGACGGAACCAGATTAGGGCCTGAAGCCATCCTGCGGTGTTGCGGCCAGCTCAAAAGAAAGCGAGTTGAAGAAAGGAGCTCAGGGGCAGTGTAATTCACAAACCTGCAGAGTTATAAATGACAGCTATCGTCCAAAAATATACTGAAGTAAGGCTGCCAAGAGGACTTGAAAGCGGGGCAGAATTGCAGGAAACCGATTTCAGGAGGTAGACTGGAATTGCATTGAAAGCATAGGAAAAGAGGCAGAACGTCCACAATGATGCACTTGGCCAAAAAGGGCGTATGCGTTTTTTCCTGAATATATTCAGGAAAAAACGCATACGCCCTTTTTGGCCAACCAAGCAAGCTTGCAAAGGAAATCTGCACTACAATGAAGTCTCACTTCCCCCCGGTCAAAAGGGCCATCTGAAAAAAGTGTAAAATCCAGAAAGGCAGGACAGGCCATGGAGAACTGGGAGCCTTGTTATGCTGATGGGCGGGATGTAAATTGCCAACAGACACTCGGGAGAAGTGTATGGTGTTTCCTGAAACATCTAAAAAACAAAGCAACAGAGCCTAGGGCACTTCCACTTATGGTCCTATAGCTTAGGGAAATTAAAATCAAAAAGACACAGCCACCCCAAAGTTTGGAACGCCTCTGTTTACAAGAACCTCATTTACAGTACAAGTTCAACATCGCAGAAAGTGAAAAATGGATAAAGAAGTTGTGGTATTTACTTACAAAGCAATATCACTCAGCAATGAAATCTATGTCATCAGGCCCTTAGCAGCACAATGAGTGGATTCAGGTATGATGATTCTAACTGAAATAAGTCACACAGAAAAAGAAACATCATAAGATATCAGTAATACACGGAATGTAAACTTGGCTCCACAGGAACTGAATTACAGAACAGAACAGGGTCTCAAATTTAGAAAACCAACTTATGCTTGCTTAAGGGTAAAGGTGAGTTGGGGTGCTGCATAAAACCAGAGATTGAAATGAGCACAGATAAAGTTCCTTAAGCCAAATATGGAATAGACAAGAGCTACTCCTTGCTCAACGAAATGGACTCAACACCGCATATTAAACGCATAAGAATGTACCTGACTAGTAAGTATCTTAAAACCTATGGATTGCTATGTCTCCGAAAGAGAATCAAGCATGTGTACAGCGGCATAAACGCAGCAGTGATAGGATTGGAGAGGTTCGGTGAGCAAATGAAGACCCTTTGAAGTCATATTGCATGGTACCCATTCCACGGGTTTCAACTACCCAGGTTTAAGGTATTCTTCCTTCAGCTAAAACATGCATGTGGAACCTAGAGTATGATCAACCATGTGATCAGGAGACGTGTTCAAATATGTCTCAGTTTTCGTACCCTGATACTCGGGTGCAACATTCCAGACGCTTTACTAACATCCTCCCGACTTGGAGAGTCAGTCCCTTTAACCTCCTGTTTGGCCCAGTTTGCAATTTCTGCGGAAGATGAACAGGAATAGCGAGAACCAATGAGAGACTAGCTGGAGGTATCTGGACGGGCAAATTTAACTCTCATTTCCCACCAGGAAGAGGAATTAACCAAAGGCTCAGCGTGCCGTGCCGGAACCAGATTAGGGCCTGAAGCCATCCTGCGGTGTTGCGGCCAGGTCACAAGAAAGCGAGTTGAAGAAAGGAGCTCAGGGGCACTGTAATTCACAAACCTGCAGAGTTACCAATGACAGCTATCGTCCAAAAATATACTGAAGTAAGGCTGCCAAGAGGACTTGAAAGCGGGGCAGAATTGCAGGAAACCGATTTCAGGAGGTAGACTGGAATTGCATTGAAAGCATAGGAAAAGAGGCAGAACGTCCACAATGATGCACTTGGCCAAAAAGAGCGTATGCGTTTTTTCCTGAATATATTCAGGAAAAAACGCATACGCCCTTTTTGGCCAACCAAGCAAACTTGCAAAGGAAATCTGCACTACAATGAAGTCTCACTTCCCCCCGGTCAAAAGGGCCATCTGAAAAAAGTGTAAAATCCAGAAAGGCAGGACAGGCCATGGAGAACTGGGAGCCTTGTTATGCTGATGGGCGGGATGTAAATTGCCAACAGACACTCGGGAGAAGTGTATGGTGTTTCCTGAAACATCTAAAAAACAAAGCAACAGAGCCTAGGGCACTTCCACTTATGGTCCTATAGATTAGGGAAATTAAAATCAAAAAGACACAGCCACCCCAAAGTTTGGGACGCCTCTGTTTACAAGAACCTCGTTTACAATAAAAGTTCAACATCGCAGAAAGTGAAAAATGGATAAAGTAGTTGTGGTATTTACTTACAAAGCAATATCACTCAGCAATGAAATCTATGTCATCAGGCCCTTAGCAGCACAATGAGTGGATTCAGGTATGATGATTCTAACTGAAATAAGTCACACAGAAAAAGAAACATCATAAGATATCAGTAATACACGGAATGTAAACTTGGCTACACAGGAACTGAATTACAGAACAGAACAGGGTCTCAAATTTAGAAAACCAACTTATGCTTGCTTAAGGGTAAAGGTGAGTTGGGGTGCTGCATAAAACCAGAGATTGAAATGAGCACAGATAAAGTTCCTTAAGCCAAATATGGAATAGACAAGAGCTACTCCTTGCTCAACGAAATGGACTCAACACCCCATATTAAAAGCCTAAGAATGTACCTGACTAGTAAGTATCTTAAAACTTATGGATTGCTATATCTCCAAAAGAGAATCAAGCGGGTGTCCAGGGGCATAAATGCAGCAGTGATAGGATTGGAGAGGTTCGGTGAGCAAACAAAGACCCTTTGAAGTCATATTTCATGGTACCCATTCCACGGGTTTCAACTACCCAGGTTTCAGGGATTCTTCCTTCAGCTAAAACATGCATGTGGAACCTAGAGTATGATCAACCATGTGATCGGGAGACGTGTTCAAATATGTCTCAGTTTTCGTACCCTGGTACTCGGGTGCAACATTCCAGACGCTTTACTAACACTCTCCCGACTTGGAGAGTCAGTCCCTTTAACCTCCTGTTTGGCCCAGTTTGCAATTTCTGCGGAAGATGAACAGGAATAGCGAGAACCAATGAGAGACTAGCTGGAGGTGTCTGGACGGGAAAATTTTACTCTCATTTCCCACCAGGAAGAGGAATTAACCAAAGGCTCAGCGTGCCGTGCCGGAACCAGATTAGGGCCTGAAGCCATCCTGCGGTGTTGCGGCCAGGTCACAAGAAAGCGAGTTGAAGAAAGGAGCTCAGGGGCACTGTAATTCACAAACCTGCAGAGTTATCAATGACAGCTATCGTCCAAAAATATACTGAAGTAAGGCTGCCAAGAGGACTTGAAAGCGGGGCAGAATTGCAGGAAACCGATTTCAGGAGGTAGACTGGAATTGCATTGAAAGCATAGGAAAAGAGGCAGAACGTCCACAATGATGCACTTGGCCAAAAAGGGCGTATGCGTTTTTTCCTGAATATATTCAGGAAAAAACACATACGCCCTTTTTGGCCAACCAAGCAAGCTTGCAAAGGAAATCTGCACTACAATGAACTCTCACTTCCCCCCGGTCAAAAGGGCCATCTGAGAAAAGTGTAAAATCCAGAAAGGCAGGACAGGCCATGGAGAACTTGGAGCCTTGTTATGCTGATGGGCGGGATGTAAATTGCCAACAGCCACTCGGGAGAAGTGTATGGTGTTTCCTGAAACATCTAAAAAACAAAGCAACAGAGCCTAGGGCACTTCCACTTATGGTCCTATAGCTTAGGGAAATTAAAATCAAAAAGACACAGCCACCCCACAGTTTGGGACAGCTCTGTTTACAAGAACCTCGTTTACGGTACAAGTTCAATATCGCAGAAAGTGAAAAATGGATAAATAAGTTGTGGTACTTATGTACAATGCAAAATCACTCAGCCATGAAATCTATGTCATCAGGCCCATAGCAGCATAATGAGTGGATTCAGGTATGATGATTCTAACTGAAATATGTCACACAGAAAAAGAAACATCATAAGATATCACTAATACACGGAATGTGAACTTGGCTACACATGAACTGAATTACAAAACAGAACAGGGTCTCAAGTTTAGAAAACCAACTTATGCTTCCTTAAGGGGGAAAGTGAGTTGGGGTGCTGCATAAAACCAGAGTTTGAAATTAGCACAGATACCATTCAATAAGCCAAATATGTAATAGACAAGACCTACCCCTTGCTCAACAAAATGGACTCAACAATGAGGTATCACCTCACACCTGATAGAATGGGCATCATGAGAAAATCTACAAACAAAAATGCTGGAAAGGGTGTGGAGAAAAGGAACCCTCTTCCACTATTGTTGGGAATATAAATTGATACAGTCACTACGGAGAACAATATGGAGTTTCTTAAGAAACTAACAATAGAATTACCATATGATACAGCAATCCCAGTACTGGACATATACCCAGACAAAACCATAAATCAAAACGAGACATTCACCGCAATGTTCATTGCATCACTATTTACAATATCGAGGTAATGGAAGCAACCTAAATGCCCACAGACAGACGAATGCATAAAGCTGTGGTACATATATAAAATGGAATATTACTAAGCCATGAAAAGGAATGAAATTGGGTCATTTGTAGAGACGTCGATGGATCTAGAGACTGTCATACAGAGTGAAGTAAGTCAGAAAGAGAAAAACAAATCTTGTATATTCATGCATATATGTGGAACCTAGAAAAACTGTACAGATTAACCATTTTGCAAGGCATAAATAGAGCAACAGATGTAGACAACAAATGTATGGACAACAAGGGGGGAAAGCTGTTGGGGGGGTGGTGGTGGGAGGAGTTGAGAGACTGGGATTGGCATGTATACATTTATATGTATAAAATAGATAACCAATAAGAACCTGCTGTATAAAAATATAAAATAAAATTCAAAATTAAAAAGAAATAAAATTTAAAAAATAAAACAGAAAAAACAATTATTCCCTTCACATACATGTATTTATATGAATAAATTATTTCCATGCTTATATCTGTAAATACAAAAAAGAGGAATAAAATCTACCTTGAACCAAAAACGAAAAAGAGAAAAAAAACACAGAACCCACCAGTTCCACAGAGGAAAACCGTATCAGGGCACTTGCTCCAGTTGTAAACAATTCTGAAGTTGGCCAGTGGTGGGGAATCGTCTCCCATTCAGCCAGCAGCCCCCACGCAACAAGCGTCCTCATTGCAAAGCTGGGGCACCGTGCCGAGGCATCTGTGAGTAAACGTGAGCTGAGCCCTAGGCCAGTTGCTGCTGAACTATTCCCACCCGTCCCAGGTAAAACACCTGAATATATACAAGGACTTGAAAGCCTAGAGGAAGGGCCATAGAGCCACACGAGTGACAGCATGCCGGCCGACTTGGTGCCTGCAGGCCAGCCAGGATGGTCCTGGCCCTGGGTGCTCTTCTGGAAGATTTCCATTTCCCTGACTGAGATACCCGTCCTGTCCCTGCCCCCACTGCTTTTTTCCTTCCTCACCTCTGCCCAGGGAGAAATTCCAGCAGCAGGTATGGGTGACACATCCTCTTCTTTAGCAGGTGGCAGCCTGGCAACTGCTGCAGAAAGTCCAGCAGAGCCCCACTCACACTGGGCCACCCACAAAGCCGTGGCCTCTCACTCCCTCCCACCAGCCCAGCCCCGAGACTGCTGACAGGGCAGAGAAAATGGCGTCAGGCACGGCTGCAGGGGCTCTTGCTGCCTGGAGTGGTATTTATATTGATCTCAACCCAGGCACACCTGGGGAGGGCTGGCCCGCACGGTAAGGCTGCCCAGGTCAGCCAATCATCACCCCTCAGGGGCTCACAGTTGCAGAAAATGGAACTTGCTGAACCGGCCAGGTCCAAGGAACAGGTGTGGGCTCCTGAGAGTCAGGATAGACAAGGGGCTGCAGCTTTGGCTTGTTTTCTAATCATTTTATCTGGCCCATGAGTGGGAGACAACTTCAAGAAAACCCTCTCCTTATGAGAGGAACCCAGGAGTCAGGGAGAGGAGGGGTGGGTGGTGGTTGGAGACAGAGGCCTGGTGCCCCGGGTGCAGTGGAAGTCTCTGGAAGACCAGGTGGAGGGAGGCCGCACAGAGTGATGCCCAGGGTCACAGACCTGTCGCAGCTGCTGTTTGTTAGTTCAAGTCCTGCTCTGAGGTGCTCTGTGCCAGCTCTGAGCGACAGGTGAGCTGGGGGTGCTCTGCAATGAGGGCTATGTGCACGGTTCCTGTGTGCCCAGCCCTGCCATGGTACCTGCAAGGGTAGCTCTGTATCCTGGGAAGGGCCTGACCACGAGAGCCCCGTGGGCTGGGGTGGGGGTGGGGTACCTGCCCAGGTGAGCTCCATATTCTGGGATTGGTCTGACCACGAGAGCCCCATGGGCTGCTGGGGACCTGGTAAAGGATGTCAGGACAGTCAGTGAAGCCACCGAGGATATACCTCCAGTTGCTCCTAATTCCTACACCCTGCTGGTCATTCTACCAACCACCAGGACATGGTATTCTGTATTAGTCTTCAATGATGCCTTCTTTTGTATTCCATTAGTCCCAGAGTCACAAGAAATTTTGGCTTGTGAGTGGCAGGACTCAACATACAACTAAAACAATACTTCCGGGCCGTCTTGCCCCAAGGGTGCAAAAATTCCCACACCATCTTTGGGGAAAGCTTAGCTAAAGACCTAAAAGTTCTACCTCTGGAAAAGGAAACCCTCCTTCAGTACGCAGATGACATTCTGATCGCCAGCCCTACTAAGGAGGCCTCTGAACTACCAAGCCAATAAAGGATAGAAGTTGTCCAAGAAAAAGCTCAAATATCACAGACTGCGGTGACCTGCCTGGGCTTCATTCTCACAGAAGGTCGGAGAAGCCCATCCCAGGAAAGGGAAGAAACCATTTGCAGCCTTACCCCTTTCTAAAACTAGAAGACAGCTTAGGGGTTCCTGGGGAGGCCAGGGTTTGCTGCTTCTGGATCCCTAACTACAGTCTACTAGCTGGGCCTCTATATGAAACACTGAAAGGAAAAGATGATGATCCTTTTGAATAGAATCCAGAAGTGGCCTTTCAAGAATGGAAAGAGCAGTCAATTCAGACCCTTGCCCTGGAACTCCCTAATTTAGCTAAACCCTTTGACCTTTACATTCCCGGTGAAAGGTGAATCGCCATTGGAGAATTAGTGCAAAAACTGGGACCACTTGAAATGGAACAATGCAAGAATGCCATCCAGGTAGGATAAACTACGGTCACCAAGGGGCTTGGCCCACTGCCGCATCTGGCCAAGATACTGGCGGTATCTAAAAACCTGGAAATCAGCAGCCCAAAAGGCCACCTCCTTCCTAAGGGAAAAGGACCCCACGTGGTGATCCTAACCACCAACGATGCCCTGAAGTTGCAGGGTTCGCTCCGTGGGCACACCGACCTCGAGTGAGGAGGCCCTCCAACTCCAACATCCAGAGAGATAACCGGGGGCAACAGGGCACCATGACGACTCGTGTGAACATCACTTGACCTGGAGTTTCTCTCATAAAACAATAAGAGTGTGTCCCAAAAGAGTAGACTACTGCTTGCAGGACTTACTGCACCCAGAGGGGAGCTAATAATCTTGGCGGGGGAACCGTATATCACACTGTCACCATAGAAAAGCCTACAGACACCGTGATGATGGTGGCCAATAAGACCGGCTGGACTCCTGTTTACTTCAAAAGGCTGTTGACTCAGTGGTCATCATGGTCCTTGATCACCACTGACCCTGGACTGTCTGGGAGTTGAGCGGGCAGGGCTCTGACACCTGGTGCTGTTTGTACGTTAATTCAGGGGCCTAATTGAAGAAAGCGCAGACTACTGGTCAGAGCATCTAGGCTGGCAGAAACGGTCAGCCTAAGGTGGCCGAACAAATGTGGGGCGGGGTGAAACCGGCCCCCACAGCGTCTCTGCACATCTCTTTCCTGGACCCTTAAAGGTCATTAGAATCTATAACACTTCCAATGCTGGTGCTCAGGTGGACGAGCAGGGAGGCAGGGGGCCTGGGGACAATCAACGTCACCTGGAGGCTGCTGGGGAGAAGCTCTGACCCTCGCCCCCGGGTATTAGGGCTCCCAACTCAGCACTCAGCAGTTACAGAAGAAGTGTCTGCACCCTCAGCACTCCAAGAATGAGGAACGGGACAAAAGGCAGAGGAGGGGTTTGTCCCCAGCAAAGCCCATTAAAAATCCCTGGGAGATAAAAATAGAATCTGGGCAATAAAGTCAAGTCTAACCTTTTTTATCCTTTGTGCTTTGTCTAATTTCACGTGCTCCTAGGGTCCCGCATGCAGAGGTTCCACACCCGGCACTTCAGACCAGATTTCCTAGTGCAGAATGGCTGGGTCGACACCTCAGCTCCTGGGGCCCAGTGCAGACTCCGCGATATAGAGCCTGAGCTGCAGCCAACCTGGCCCTCGAGAGCTCCGCCCCCTCCCTCCCACTGACTCTGACAGGATCTCTACACAGCAGCCCAGCCCACAGCCCACGGGGTAGTGCATGCTCTCACCTCTCCATTCTCTGATCAAAATATAAAGTTTCCTTTGCTTGTGAACCAAACTCAGTCTCGATCTGTTGGCCCCAATGACACTGGGCAGGGGGACACTTGTTGGGGTCCACTCTGGAGGATCAGTAACAGAAATTGAGACTATTGTAACCTCAATGAACAGATGTGTGAGCCAAACTGTAGTTAACATAGAACAGTGTATAAGGCTCGGGTAAAATAAGATGTTTCTAACACTTCCATTTGATATTTCCATCACTTTATTATAAGCAAGTTCAGTGAAAAGGTTTGTCTTATTTGTCAGGTCAATATTAGAGAAACGAAGTGATTTCTTTCCAAGGATGTACATCTAATAATCTTGGTTAAAGCTTCAATCTTGTTTTAAATGCTTTTCCATTGAAAATGATACCTCTCTTTCAGCTCCCCCATTTCTGAGAAGTATAAAATCTTATAATTTATTATTACCAAAGGGGAAAGGTGGGAGGAGGGATAAATTAACAGTTTGGGATTAACACATACACACTGCTATGTATAAAATAGATCATCAACAAGGAACTACTGTATAGCACAGGGAACTACACTCAACATTTTGCAATAACCTATAAGGGGAAATAATCTGAAAAAGAATAGATATTTTTATTGACATCATCTATCAATGACAGTTAAAGTGTAACCTAAGGGAAGCTGGTGGTGAGTGCTTCTGACCCTGAAGACTTCAATCATCTAAAGTTTGGACTCTGCCTACTTCCCAAGGCCCTTAATGAACATATGTGTAGCCGTAGCTTAAAAAATTCCCCAGTTTGGGTTTCGGGGAGACACTGATTTTGAAAAAGCCCTGGTGTTCTCCTTACATGAATGGGACTCTTCCTACTGCTAAAACATGTCTGTCACACCCAGAGGATGGTATACCGTCTGATCGGGAAGAGTTTGGAAAAGGCATCTCATCTCCTCATCTCCTGGTGCTCGGGTTCACCCCTCCAGCGTCTTTACTAACAGTCTCCCCACTTGGAGATGTCAGCACTGTCAACATCCTGTTGCGTACAGTTTGGAATTTGTCCAGAGGATGAAGCGGAAGGATGAGGAACAATGAGAGACAAGTCCTAGGTGTTCAGACAGGCACATGTCACTCTAATTTCCAATCAGGAAGACGAATTGACCAAAGGCTAGGGTTGCCCATGGAAACAGTATAGGGCTTGAGGAAATCCCGCTGCTTTGTGGCCAGTTCCCATAAACACAAGTTGAACAATGGAACTCAGGGGCAGTAAAATTCACAAAACTGCAGAGTTGAAAATATCCATCACTGAAAAATGTCTTGAGGAAAGTCAGAGAAAAGGACTTGTAAGCAAGGGAGAATGGCAGGAAAGGGATTTGAGGAGGTAGAAAGGACTCGCCATTAAGCACAAGAAAAGGAGCTGAACATTGCCAACATTGCAGTTGGCCAAAAAGGGTGTATGCGTTTTTTTCTGTATATATTCAAGAAAAGGGCATACACTTTTTTAGCCAACCAAACAGGTGGGCACTGGAAGTCAATACTACAAAAGATATCACTTCGCATCAGTCAGAAGAGCCATCCTCATAAAGCGTAAACAACAGAAATGCAGGACAGGGCAAGGAGAAGAGGGAGCCCTGTGAGACTTATAGTGGAAATGTATATTGCCAACGGCCATTCTGGAGAAGTGTATTGTGTTTACTAAAGCATCTAAAAAATGAGCTACAGAGCATAGGGCACTTGCACTCATGGGCGTATATCTTGAGAAAAACAAAAATCGAGAGGACACAGGCACCCCAAAGTTTACCCCCTCTCTGTTTAAAAGATCCTCAACTAGGATATAACTTAAATGTCTCTGGAGGGAAAAAATGGGTAGAGATGTGGTACTTAGGTAGAGTGGAATATTATTCAGCCTGGAAATCAATGAAATATGGCCAGTTGTAACAACTCCGGAGGAGTTACGTATGATCTTTCTAAGTGACAGAATTCAAAAAGAAAAAGACACATATCATAAGATATCACTTAAAGGTGGAATCCAAAATGGCTACACATGAAATAAATTACAAAACAAAAACATAGTCAAATATGTAGAAAACACGCATAAGGCTGCTAAACGGGAAAGGTGGGGAGGGGTGAGGCATCACCCAGGAGGTTGAAATTAGCAAAGATACCATTCCAAATACCAAACTGATAATCAACAAGGCCTACACGGTAGCTAAAAGAACTGCACTCAGCACACTCAAGTCACCGGAAAAGAATATATACGACTGGTAAGAATCTGAAAAAGAATTTACTGATGTCTCTCTGTACGTGAATCAAGTGGATGTACAGCAGCAAGAAACAGAGCTTTGAAAATCAGCTGTAACCAATATAGTAATAAATTGAAAAAAATAAACGACAGAGAGACAGAGAAAACCTCTTACAACTTTTCCTCAGGGCCGGTGATGCAACATGGATTGAACACATCTAGACCCACAGCAGGATGAGACATAAGGCTGGAAACTGTTTGCGCTAAGAGAAATGTGAGGTTGGGTGAGGAAATGCACACCCTTTAAAGTAATACTACCTGGTACCCATTCAATGGGTCCCAAATATGCAGGTTCAAGGGATCTTCCTACAGCTAAAACATGCATGGAAAACCCAGAGGACTGTACACCATGTGATCGGGAGATGTGTCTAAAATGCAGCTCATTTATCCTCTCCTGGTGCTCCTGTTCACCATTCCAGCCACGTTACTTAGAATCTCCCCACTTGGAGAATCAGCACATTTCAACTTCTGTTTCACACATTTTGCAAATTGTGAGGAGGATGAACGGGGAACCAATGAGAGAATAGTTGTAGGGGTTTGGACGGGCACATATCACTCTAATTTCCCATTAAGAATAAGAATTGAAAAAAGGCTCAGCCCGCCTCGCCCGAGCCAAAATAGGGCCTGAAGCAATCCTGCGGGTTTGAGGCCAGCTCACAAAAGAGCAACTTAAAAAATGGAGCTCAGGGTCACTGCAGTTCACAAACCTGCAGAGTTATAAATGAAAACTAACGTCCAAAAATATGTTGAGGTAAGGCAAAGAAGAGGATCTGAATGCAAGACAGAATTGCAAGAAACAGATTTCAAGAGATAGATTGGACTCGTCTTTAAAGCACATGAAAAGCGGCAGAATTTCGACAATGATGCAGTTGGCCCAAAAGGGCGTATGCGTTTTTTCCTGATTATATCCAGGAAAAAACGCATACGCACTTTATGGGCAACGAAGCAAGCAAGCAATGCAAATGTGCACAACAAAGAAGTCTCATTTCCCACTGGTCAAAAGGGCCATCCTAAAAAATTGTAAAAACCAGAAATGCAGGACAGGCCATGGAGAACAGGGAGCCTTTATACGCTGATGGGCAGTGTGTGAACTGCCGAGAGCCACTCTGGAGAAGTGTATGGTGGTTCCTAAATCATCTAAAAAACAGAGCTACAGAGCATAGGACACTTCCAATCATGGGAGTATATCTAGGGAAATCTAAAAATTAACAAGACACAAGCACACCACAGTTTAGGGCTACTCTGTTTACAAGAACCTCAACTTCAGTATACCTTAAATATCCCAGGAAAGAGAACAATGGATAAAGAAGATGTGGTACTTATGTACAATGGAATATCTCTTCACCATGAAATCAATGTAATAAGGCTAGTAGAAGGATAAAGAGTGGATTTAGGTCCGATAATACTACTTGAAATAAGTCAAACAGAAAAAGAAACATATCATAAGATATCACTTATAGAGGGAGGGTAAATATGGCTGCACAAGAAATGAATTACAGAACAGAACAGTGTCTCACATTTAGAAAACACACTTATTTCAGCTTAAGGGGAAAGGAGAGGTGGGGTGATGCATAAAACCAGAGTTTGAAATTAGCACAGATACCGTTCAATAAACCAAATAGATATTAGACAAGATCTACACCTTGCTCAATGAACTGGCCTCAACACACCCTATACACCGCAGAGAAATATATCTGAGTAATAAGAATCTTAAAACCCATGTATTGATATATCTCCATAAGGGAATCAAGTGTGTGCAGAGTGGCACAAACACAGCAGTGAAAATGAGCTAAACCCCATTACAGAAATAAATTTTAAAAACAAAACGCAGAAACAATGAAAGAGAGAAAAATTCTTACAAAATTCGCTCAGGGGCTGTGATGCAACCTGGATTGACCACATATAAACCCACAGCTGGATAAGACATAAGGCTGGACACTTGGGGCTGAGAGGATTGATGAGCTTTGGTGAGCAACTGCCAAAAGTTTAATGCAATACTTCATGCTACTCATTCCAAGGGTCCCAACACTCCAGGTTGAAGGGAATCTTCCTACAGCTAAACCATGCTTGGGAAACCCAGCGACTGGTATACCATATGATCGGGAAAGGTTTCTAAAACGCACCTCATTTTTCCTCTCCTGGGGCTCCGGATCGACATTCCAGCCGCTTTACCAAAAATATCCCCACATGGAGAGTCAATGCCTTTAAGTTCTGGTATCACACAGTCTGCAGTTAGTGCGGAGGATGAATGGGAATAGGGGGAACCAGTGAGAAACTAGCTGTAGCGGTTTCAAGGGGCACATGTCACTCTAAATTCACATCAGTAAGAAGAATAAACCAAAGGCACAGCAAGGTGCCCCAGAAGAAGAATAGGGCCTGAAGGAATCCTGTGGTTATGAGGCAAGATCACAAAAATAAGAGCTGAAAAATGGAGCTAAGGGCCACTGCAATTCAAAAACCTGCAGAGTTATAAAGGCCAACTATTTTCAAAAAATATATTGAGGTAAGGCGATGAAGAGGCATTGAAAGCAAGGCAGAATTGCAGGAAAACGATTTCAGGAGGTAGACTGGAATTGCATTGAAAGCATAGGAAAAGAGGCAGAACGTCCACAATGATTCACTTGGCCAAAAAGGGCGTATGCCTTTTTTCCTGAATTTATTCAGGAAAAAAGGCATACGCCCTTTTTGGCCAACCAAGCAAGCTTGCAAAGGAAATCTGCACTACAATGAAGTCTCACTTCCCCCTGGTCAAAAGGGCCATCTGAAAAAAGTGTAAAATCCAGAAAGGCAGGACAGGTCATGGAGAACTGGGAGCCTTGTTATGCTGATGGGCGGGATGTGTATGGTGTTTCCTGAAACATCTAAAAAACAAAGCAACAGAGCCTAGGGCACTTCCACTTATGGTCCTATAGCTTAGGGAAATTAAAATCAAAAAGACACAGCCACCCCAAAATTTGGGACGCCTCTGTTTACAAGAACCTCGTTAACCGTACAAGTTCAATATCACAGAAAGTGAAAAATGGATAAAGAACTTGTGGTACTTACGTACAATGCAGTATCACTCAGCAATGAAATCTATGTCATCAGGCCCGTAGCAGCATAATGAGTGGATTCAGGTACGATGATTCCAACTGAAATAAGACACACAGAAAAAGAAACATCATAAGATATCACTAATACACGGAATGTAAACTTGGCTACGCAGGAACTGAATACCAAAACAGAACAGGGTCTCAAATTTAGAAAACCAACTTATGCTTGCTTAAGGGGAAAGATGAGTTGGGGTGCTGCATAAAACCAGAGATTGAAATGAACACAGATAAAGTTCCTTAAGCCAAATATGGAATAGACAAGAGCTACTCCTTGCTCAACGAAATGGACTCAACACCCCATATTAAACGCCTAAGAATGTACCTGACTAGTAAGTATCTTAAAACCTATGGATTGCTATGTCTCCAAAAGAGAATCAAGCATGTGTACAGGGGCATAAACGCAGCAGTGATAGGATTGGAGAGGTTCAGTGAGAAAATGAAGACCCTTTGAAGTCATATTGTATGGTACCAATTCCACGGGTCTCAAATCTCCAGGTTTAAGGTATTCTTCCTTCAGCTAAAACATGCATGTGGAACACAGAGTATGATCAACCGTGTGAACGGGAGACATGTTCAAATATGTCTCAGTTTTCCTCCCCTGGTACTCGGGTGCAACATTCCAGACGCTTTACTAACACTCTCCCCACTTGGAGAGTCAGCGCCTTTAACCTCCTGTTTGGCCCATTTTCCAATTTCTGCGGAAGATGAACAGAAATAGGGAGAACCAATGAGAGACTAGCTGGAGGTGTCTGGACGGGCCAATTTAACTCTCATTTCCCACCAGGAAGAGGAAATAACCAAAGGTTCAGCATGCCGTGCCGGAACCAGATTAGGGCCTGAAGCCATCCTGCGGTGTTGCGGCCAGCTCAAAAGAAAGCGAGTTGAAGAAAGGAGCTCAGGGGCAGTGTAATTCACAAACCTGCAGAGTTATAAATGACAGCTATCGTCCAAAAATATACTGAAGTAAGGCTGCCAAGAGGACTTGAAAGCGGGGCAGAATTGCAGGAAACCGATTTCAGGAGGTAGACTGGAATTGCATTGAAAGCATAGGAAAAGAGGCAGAACGTCCACAATGATGCACTTGGCCAAAAAGGGCGTATGCGTTTTTTCCTGAATATATTCAGGAAAAAACGCATACGCACTTTTTGGCCAACCAAGCAAGCTTGCAAAGGAAATCTGCACTACAATGAAGTCTCACTTCCCCCCGGTCAAAAGGGCCATCTGAAAAAAGTGTAAAATCCAGAAAGGCAGGACAGGCCATGGAGAACTGGGAGCCTTGTTATGCTGATGGGCGGGTTGTAAATTGCCAACAGACACTCGGGAGAAGTGTATGGTGTTTCCTGAAACATCTAAAAAACAAAGCAACAGAGCCTAGGGCACTTCCACTTATGGTCCTATAGCTTAGGGAAATTAAAATCAAAAAGACACAGCCACCCCAAAGTTTGGAATGCCTCTGTTTACAAGAACCTCGTTTACAGTACAAGTTCAACATCGCAGAAAGTGAAAAATGGATAAAGAAGTTGTGGTATTTACTTACAAAGCAATATCACTCAGCCATGAAATCTATGTCATCAGGCCCTTAGCAGCACAATGAGTGGATTCAGGTATGATGATTCTAACTGAAATAAGTCACACAGAAAAAGAAACATCATAAGATATCAGTAATACACGGAATGTAAACTTGGCTCCACAGGAACTGAATTACAGAACAGAAGAGGGTCTCAAATTTAGAAAACCAACTTATGCTTGCTTAAGGGGAAAGGTGAGTTGGGGTGCTGCATAAAACCAGAGATTGAAATGAGCACAGATAAAGTTCCTTAAGCCAAATATGGAATAGACAAGAGCTACTCCTTGCTCAACGAAATGGACTCAACACCACATATTAAACGCCTAAGAATGTACCTGACTAGTAAGTATCTTAAAACCTATGGATTGCTATGTCTCCGAAAGAGAATCAAGCATGTGTACAGGGGCATAAACGCAGCAGTGATAGGATTGGAGAGGTTTGGTGAGCAAATGAAGACCCTTTGAAGTCATATTGCATGGTACCCATTCCACGGGTCTCAACTCTCCAGGTTTAAGGTATTCTTCCTTCAGCTAAAACATGCATGTGGAACCCAGAGTATGATCCACCATGTGAACGGGAGACATGTTCAAATATGTCTCAGTTTTCCTCCCCTGGTACTCGGGTGCAACATTCCAGACGCTTTACTAACACCCTCCCAACTTGGAGAGTCAGCGCCTTTAACCTCCTGTTTGGCCCATTTTCCAATTTCTGCGGAAGATGAACAGAAATAGGGAGAACCAATGAGAGACTAGCTGGAGGTGTCTGGACGGGCCAATTTAACTCTCATTTCCCACCAGGAAGAGGAAATAACCAAAGGTTCAGCATGCCGTGCCGGAACCAGATTAGGGCCTGAAGCCATCCTGCGGTGTTGCGGCCAGCTCAAAAGAAAGCGAGTTGAAGAAAGGAGCTCAGGGGCAGTGTAATTCACAAACCTGCAGAGTTATAAATGACAGCTATCGTCCAAAAATATACTGAAGTAAGGCTGCCAAGAGGACTTGAAAGCGGGGCAGAATTGCAGGAAACCGATTTCAGGAGGTAGACTGGAATTGCATTGAAAGCATAGGAAAAGAGGCAGAACGTCCACAATGATGCACTTGGCCAAAAAGGGCGTATGCGTTTTTTCCTGAATATATTCAGGAAAAAACGCATACGCCCTTTTTGGCCAACCAAGCAAGCTTGCAAAGGAAATCTGCACTACAATGAAGTCTCACTTCCCCCCGGTCAAAAGGGCCATCTGAAAAAAGTGTAAAATCCAGAAAGGCAGGACAGGCCATGGAGAACTGGGAGCCTTGTTATGCTGATGGGCGGGATGTAAATTGCCAACAGACACTCGGGAGAAGTGTATGGTGTTTCCTGAAACATCTAAAAAACAAAGCAACAGAGCCTAGGGCACTTCCACTTATGGTCCTATAGCTTAGGGAAATTAAAATCAAAAAGACACAGCCACCCCAAAGTTTGGAACGCCTCTGTTTACAAGAACCTCGTTTACAGTACAAGTTCAACATCGCAGAAAGTGAAAAATGGATAAAGAAGTTGTGGTATTTACTTACAAAGCAATATCACTCAGCAATGAAATCTATGTCATCAGGCCCTTAGCAGCACAATGAGTGGATTCAGGTATGATGATTCTAACTGAAATAAGTCACACAGAAAAAGAAACATCATAAGATATCAGTAATACACGGAATGTAAACTTGGCTCCACAGGAACTGAATTACAGAACAGAACAGGGTCTCAAATTTAGAAAACCAACTTATGCTTGCTTAAGGGGAAAGGTGAGTTGGGGTGCTGCATAAAACCAGAGATTGAAATGAGCACAGATAAAGTTCCTTAAGCCAAATATGGAATAGACAAGAGCTACTCCTTGCTCAACGAAATGGACTCAACACCCCATATTAAGAACCTAAGAATGTACCTGACTAGTAAGTATCTTAAAACCTATGGATTGCTATATCTCCAAAAGAGAATCAAGCGTGTGTCCAGGGGCATAAATGCAGCAGTGATAGGATTGGAGAGGTTCGGTGAGCAAACAAAGACCCTTTGAAGTCATATTGCATGGTACCCATTCTATGGGTCTCAACTCTCCAGGTTTCAGGGATTCTTCCTTCAGCTAAAACATGCATGTGGAACCTAGAGTATGATCAACCATGTGATCAGGAAACGTGTTCAAATATGTCTCAGTTTTCGTACCCTGGTACTCGGGTGCAACATTCCAGACGCTTTACTAACACCCTCCCAACTTGGAGAGTCAGTCCCTTTAACCTCCTGTTTGGCCCAGTTTGCAATTTCTGCGGAAGATGAACAGGAATAGCGAGAACCAATGAGAGACTAGCTGGAGGTGTCTGGACGGGCAAATTTAACTCTCATTTCCCACCAGGAAGAGGAATTAACCAAAGGCTCAGCGTGCCGTGCCGGAACCAGATTAGGGCCTGAAGCCATCCTGCGGTGTTGCGGCCAGCTCAAAAGAAAGCGAGTTGAAGAAAGGAGCTCAGGGGCAGTGTAATTCACAAACCTGCAGAGTTATAAATGACAGCTATCGTCCAAAAATATACTGAAGTAAGGCTGCCAAGAGGACTTGAAAGCGGGGCAGAATTGCAGGAAACCGATTTCAGGAGGTAGACTGGAATTGCATTGAAAGCATAGGAAAAGAGGCAGAACGTCCACAATGATGCACTTGGCCAAAAAGGGCGTATGCGTTTTTTCCTGAATATATTCAGGAAAAAACGCATACGCCCTTTTTGGCCAACCAAGCAAGCTTGCAAAGGAAATCTGCACTACAATGAAGTCTCACTTCCCCCCGGTCAAAAGGGCCATCTGAAAAAAGTGTAAAATCCAGAAAGGCAGGACAGGCCATGGAGAACTGGGAGCCTTGTTATGCTGATGGGCGGGATGTAAATTGCCAACAGACACTCGGGAGAAGTGTATGGTGTTTCCTGAAACATCTAAAAAACAAAGCAACAGAGCCTAGGGCACTTCCACTTATGGTCCTATAGCTTAGGGAAATTAAAATCAAAAAGACACAGCCACCCCAAAGTTTGGAACGCCTCTGTTTACAAGAACCTCGTTTACAGTACAAGTTCAACATCGCAGAAAGTGAAAAATGGATAAAGAAGTTGTGGTATTTACTTACAAAGCAATATCACTCAGCAATGAAATCTATGTCATCAGGCCCTTAGCAGCACAATGAGTGGATTCAGGTATGATGATTCTAACTGAAATAAGTCACACAGAAAAAGAAACATCATAAGATATCAGTAATACACGGAATGTAAACTTGGCTACACAGGAACTGAATTACAGAACAGAACAGGGTCTCAAATTTAGAAAACCAACTTATGCTTGCTTAAGGGGAAAGGTGAGTTGGGGTGCTGCATAAAACCAGAGATTGAAATGAGCACAGATAAAGTTCCTTAAGCCAAATATGGAATAGACAAGAGCTACTCCTTGCTCAACGAAATGGACTCAACACCCCATATTAAGAACCTAAGAATGTACCTGACTAGTAAGTATCTTAAAACCTATGGATTGCTATATCTCCAAAAGAGAATCAAGCGTGTGTCCAGGGGCATAAATGCAGCAGTGATAGGATTGGAGAGGTTCGGTGAGCAAACAAAGACCCTTTGAAGTCATATTGCATGGTACCCATTCTATGGGTCTCAACTCTCCAGGTTTCAGGGATTCTTCCTTCAGCTAAAACATGCATGTGGAACCTAGAGTATGATCAACCATGTGATCAGGAAACGTGTTCAAATATGTCTCAGTTTTCGTACCCTGGTACTCGGGTGCAACATTCCAGACGCTTTACTAACACCCTCCCAACTTGGAGAGTCAGTCCCTTTAACCTCCTGTTTGGCCCAGTTTGCAATTTCTGCGGAAGATGAACAGGAATAGCGAGAACCAATGAGAGACTAGCTGGAGGTGTCTGGACGGGCAAATTTAACTCTCATTTCCCACCAGGAAGAGGAATTAACCAAAGGCTCAGCGTGCCGTGCCGGAACCAGATTAGGGCCTGAAGCCATCCTGCGGTGTTGCGGCCAGGTCACAAGAAAGCGAGTTGAAGAAAGGAGCTCAGGGGCACTGTAATTCACAAACCTGCAGAGTTATAAATGACAGCTATCGTCCAAAAATATACTGAAGTAAGGCTGCCAAGAGGACTTGAAAGCGGGGCAGAATTGCAGGAAACCGATTTCAGGAGGTAGACTGGAATTGCATTGAAAGCATAGGAAAAGAGGCAGAACGTCCACAATGATGCACTTGGCCAAAAAGGGCGTATGCGTTTTTTCCTGAATATATTCAGGAAAAAACGCATACGCCCTTTTTGGCCAACCAAGCAAGCTTGCAAAGGAAATCTGCACTACAATGAAGTCTCACTTCCCCCCGGTCAAAAGGGCCATCTGAAAAAAGTGTAAAATCCAGAAAGGCAGGACAGGCCATGGAGAACTGGGAGCCTTGTTATGCTGATGGGCGGGATGTAAATTGCCAACAGACACTCGGGAGAAGTGTATGGTGTTTCCTGAAACATCTAAAAAACAAAGCAACAGAGCCTAGGGCACTTCCACTTATGGTCCTATAGCTTAGGGAAATTAAAATCAAAAAGACACAGCCACCCCACAGTTTGGGACGCCTCTGTTTACAAGAACCTCGTTTACGGTACAAGTTCAATATCGCAGAAAGTGAAAAATGGATAAATAAGTTGTGGTACTTATGTACAATGCAAAATCACTCAGCCATGAAATCTATGTCATCAGGCCCATAGCAGCATAATGAGTGGATTCAGGTATGATGATTCTAACTGAAATATGTCACACAGAAAAAGAAACATCATAAGATATCACTAATACACGGAATGTGAACTTGGCTACACATGAACTGAATTACAAAACAGAACAGGGTCTCAAGTTTAGAAAACCAACTTATGCTTCCTTAAGGGGGAAAGTGAGTTGGGGTGCTGCATAAAACCAGAGTTTGAAATTAGCACAGATACCATTCAATAAGCCAAATATGTAATAGACAAGACCTACCCCTTGCTCAACAAAATGGACTCAACAATGAGGTATCACCTCACACCTGATAGAATGGGCATCATGAGAAAATCTACAAACAAAAATGCTGGAAAGGGTGTGGAGAAAAGGAACCCTCTTCCACTATTGTTGGGAATATAAATTGATACAGTCACTACGGAGAACAATATGGAGTTTCTTAAGAAACTAACAATAGAATTACCATATGATACAGCAATCCCAGTACTGGACATATACCCAGACAAAACCATAAATCAAAACGAGACATTCACCGCAATGTTCATTGCATCACTATTTACAATATCGAGGTAATGGAAGCAACCTAAATGCCCACAGACAGACGAATGCATAAAGCTGTGGTACATATATAAAATGGAATATTACTAAGCCATGAAAAGGAATGAAATTGGGTCATTTGTAGAGACGTCGATGGATCTAGAGACTGTCATACAGAGTGAAGTAAGTCAGAAAGAGAAAAACAAATCTTGTATATTCATGCATATATGTGGAACCTAGAAAAACTGTACAGATTAACCATTTTGCAAGGCATAAATAGAGCAACAGATGTAGACAACAAATGTATGGACAACAAGGGGGGAAAGCTGTTGGGGGGGTGGTGGTGGGAGGAGTTGAGAGACTGGGATTGGCATGTATACATTTATATGTATAAAATAGATAACCAATAAGAACCTGCTGTATAAAAATATAAAATAAAATTCAAAATTAAAAAGAAATAAAATTTAAAAAATAAAACAGAAAAAACAATTATTCCCTTCACATACATGTATTTATATGAATAAATTATTTCCATGCTTATATCTGTAAATACAAAAAAGAGGAATAAAATCTACCTTGAACCAAAAACGAAAAAGAGAAAAAAAACACAGAACCCACCAGTTCCACAGAGGAAAACCGTATCAGGGCACTTGCTCCAGTTGTAAACAATTCTGAAGTTGGCCAGTGGTGGGGAATCGTCTCCCATTCAGCCAGCAGCCCCCACGCAACAAGCGTCCTCATTGCAAAGCTGGGGCACCGTGCCGAGGCATCTGTGAGTAAACGTGAGCTGAGCCCCAGGCCAGTTGCTGCTGAACTATTCCCACCCGTCCCAGGTAAAACACCTGAATATATACAAGGACTTGAAAGCCTAGAGGAAGGGCCATAGAGCCACACGAGTGACAGCATGCCGGCCGACTTGGTGCCTGCAGGCCAGCCAGGATGGTCCTGGCCCTGGGTGCTCTTCTGGAAGATTTCCATTTCCCTGACTGAGATACCCGTCCTGTCCCTGCCCCCACTGCTTTTTTCCTTCCTCACCTCTGCCCAGGGAGAAATTCCAGCAGCAGGTATGGGTGACACATCCTCTTCTTTAGCAGGTGGCAGCCTGGCAACTGCTGCAGAAAGTCCAGCAGAGCCCCACTCACACTGGGCCACCCACAAAGCCGTGGCCTCTCACTCCCTCCCACCAGCCCAGCCCCGAGACTGCTGACAGGGCAGAGAAAATGGCGTCAGGCACGGCTGCAGGGGCTCTTGCTGCCTGGAGTGGTATTTATATTGATCTCAACCCAGGCACACCTGGGGAGGGCTGGCCCGCACGGTAAGGCTGCCCAGGTCAGCCAATCATCACCCCTCAGGGGCTCACAGTTGCAGAAAATGGAACTTGCTGAACCGGCCAGGTCCAAGGAACAGGTGTGGGCTCCTGAGAGTCAGGATAGACAAGGGGCTGCAGCTTTGGCTTGTTTTCTAATCATTTTATCTGGCCCATGAGTGGGAGACAACTTCAAGAAAACCCTCTCCTTATGAGAGGAACCCAGGAGTCAGGGAGAGGAGGGGTGGGTGGTGGTTGGAGACAGAGGCCTGGTGCCCCGGGTGCAGTGGAAGTCTCTGGAAGACCAGGTGGAGGGAGGCCGCACAGAGTGATGCCCAGGGTCACAGACCTGTCGCAGCTGCTGTTTGTTAGTTCAAGTCCTGCTCTGAGGTGCTCTGTGCCAGCTCTGAGCGACAGGTGAGCTGGGGGTGCTCTGCAATGAGGGCTATGTGCACGGTTCCTGTGTGCCCAGCCCTGCCATGGTACCTGCAAGGGTAGCTCTGTATCCTGGGAAGGGCCTGACCACGAGAGCCCCGTGGGCTGGGGTGGGGGTGGGGTACCTGCCCAGGTGAGCTCCATATTCTGGGATTGGTCTGACCACGAGAGCCCCATGGGCTGCTGGGGACCTGGTAAAGGATGTCAGGACAGTCAGTGAAGCCACCGAGGATATACCTCCAGTTGCTCCTAATTCCTACACCCTGCTGGTCATTCTACCAACCACCAGGACATGGTATTCTGTATTAGTCTTCAATGATGCCTTCTTTTGTATTCCATTAGTCCCAGAGTCACAAGAAATTTTGGCTTGTGAGTGGCAGGACTCAACATACAACTAAAACAATACTTCCGGGCCGTCTTGCCCCAAGGGTGCAAAAATTCCCACACCATCTTTGGGGAAAGCTTAGCTAAAGACCTAAAAGTTCTACCTCTGGAAAAGGAAACCCTCCTTCAGTACGCAGATGACATTCTGATCGCCAGCCCTACTAAAGAGGCCTCTGAACTACCAAGCCAATAAAGGATAGAAGTTGTCCAAGAAAAAGCTCAAATATCACAGACTGCGGTGACCTGCCTGGGCTTCATTCTCACAGAAGGTCGGAGAAGCCCATCCCAGGAAAGGGAAGAAACCATTTGCAGCCTTACCCCTTTCTAAAACTAGAAGACAGCTTAGGGGTTCCTGGGGAGGCCAGGGTTTGCTGCTTCTGGATCCCTAACTACAGTCTACTAGCTGGGCCTCTATATGAAACACTGAAAGGAAAAGATGATGATCCTTTTGAATAGAATCCAGAAGTGGCCTTTCAAGAATGGAAAGAGCAGTCAATTCAGACCCTTGCCCTGGAACTCCCTAATTTAGCTAAACCCTTTGACCTTTACATTCCCGGTGAAAGGTGAATCGCCATTGGAGAATTAGTGCAAAAACTGGGACCACTTGAAATGGAACAATGCAAGAATGCCATCCAGGTAGGATAAACTACGGTCACCAAGGGGCTTGGCCCACTGCCGCATCTGGCCAAGATACTGGCGGTATCTAAAAACCTGGAAATCAGCAGCCCAAAAGGCCACCTCCTTCCTAAGGGAAAAGGACCCCACGTGGTGATCCTAACCACCAACGATGCCCTGAAGTTGCAGGGTTCGCTCCGTGGGCACACCGACCTCGAGTGAGGAGGCCCTCCAACTCCAACATCCAGAGAGATAACCGGGGGCAACAGGGCACCATGACGACTCGTGTGAACATCACTTGACCTGGAGTTTCTCTCATAAAACAATAAGAGTGTGTCCCAAAAGAGTAGACTACTGCTTGCAGGACTTACTGCACCCAGAGGGGAGCTAATAATCTTGGCGGGGGAACCGTATATCACACTGTCACCATAGAAAAGCCTACAGACACCGTGATGATGGTGGCCAATAAGACCGGCTGGACTCCTGTTTACTTCAAAAGGCTGTTGACTCAGTGGTCATCATGGTCCTTGATCACCACTGACCCTGGACTGTCTGGGAGTTGAGCGGGCAGGGCTCTGACACCTGGTGCTGTTTGTACGTTAATTCAGGGGCCTAATTGAAGAAAGCGCAGACTACTGGTCAGAGCATCTAGGCTGGCAGAAACGGTCAGCCTAAGGTGGCCGAACAAATGTGGGGCGGGGTGAAACCGGCCCCCACAGCGTCTCTGCACATCTCTTTCCTGGACCCTTAAAGGTCATTAGAATCTATAACACTTCCAATGCTGGTGCTCAGGTGGACGAGCAGGGAGGCAGGGGGCCTGGGGACAATCAACGTCACCTGGAGGCTGCTGGGGAGAAGCTCTGACCCTCGCCCCCGGGTATTAGGGCTCCCAACTCAGCACTCAGCAGTTACAGAAGAAGTGTCTGCACCCTCAGCACTCCAAGAATGAGGAACGGGACAAAAGGCAGAGGAGGGGTTTGTCCCCAGCAAAGCCCATTAAAAATCCCTGGGAGATAAAAATAGAATCTGGGCAATAAAGTCAAGTCTAACCTTTTTTATCCTTTGTGCTTTGTCTAATTTCACGTGCTCCTAGGGTCCCGCATGCAGAGGTTCCACACCCGGCACTTCAGACCAGATTTCCTAGTGCAGAATGGCTGGGTCGACACCTCAGCTCCTGGGGCCCAGTGCAGACTCCGCGATATAGAGCCTGAGCTGCAGCCAACCTGGCCCTCGAGAGCTCCGCCCCCTCCCTCCCACTGACTCTGACAGGATCTCTACACAGCAGCCCAGCCCACAGCCCACGGGGTAGTGCATGCTCTCACCTCTCCATTCTCTGATCAAAATATAAAGTTTCCTTTGCTTGTGAACCAAACTCAGTCTCGATCTGTTGGCCCCAATGACACTGGGCAGGGGGACACTTGTTGGGGTCCACTCTGGAGGATCAGTAACAGAAATTGAGACTATTGTAACCTCAATGAACAGATGTGTGAGCCAAACTGTAGTTAACATAGAACAGTGTATAAGGCTCGGGTAAAATAAGATGTTTCTAACACTTCCATTTGATATTTCCATCACTTTATTATAAGCAAGTTCAGTGAAAAGGTTTGTCTTATTTGTCAGGTCAATATTAGAGAAACGAAGTGATTTCTTTCCAAGGATGTACATCTAATAATCTTGGTTAAAGCTTCAATCTTGTTTTAAATGCTTTTCCATTGAAAATGATACCTCTCTTTCAGCTCCCCCATTTCTGAGAAGTATAAAATCTTATAATTTATTATTACCAAAGGGGAAAGGTGGGAGGAGGGATAAATTAACAGTTTGGGATTAACACATACACACTGCTATGTATAAAATAGATCATCAACAAGGAACTACTGTATAGCACAGGGAACTACACTCAACATTTTGCAATAACCTATAAGGGGAAATAATCTGAAAAAGAATAGATATTTTTATTGACATCATCTATCAATGACAGTTAAAGTGTAACCTAAGGGAAGCTGGTGGTGAGTGCTTCTGACCCTGAAGACTTCAATCATCTAAAGTTTGGACTCTGCCTACTTCCCAAGGCCCTTAATGAACATATGTGTAGCCGTAGCTTAAAAAATTCCCCAGTTTGGGTTTCGGGGAGACACTGATTTTGAAAAAGCCCTGGTGTTCTCCTTACATGAATGGGACTCTTCCTACTGCTAAAACATGTCTGTCACACCCAGAGGATGGTATACCGTCTGATCGGGAAGAGTTTGGAAAAGGCATCTCATCTCCTCATCTCCTGGTGCTCGGGTTCACCCCTCCAGCGTCTTTACTAACAGTCTCCCCACTTGGAGATGTCAGCACTGTCAACATCCTGTTGCGTACAGTTTGGAATTTGTCCAGAGGATGAAGCGGAAGGATGAGGAACAATGAGAGACAAGTCCTAGGTGTTCAGACAGGCACATGTCACTCTAATTTCCAATCAGGAAGACGAATTGACCAAAGGCTAGGGTTGCCCATGGAAACAGTATAGGGCTTGAGGAAATCCCGCTGCTTTGTGGCCAGTTCCCATAAACACAAGTTGAACAATGGAACTCAGGGGCAGTAAAATTCACAAAACTGCAGAGTTGAAAATATCCATCACTGAAAAATGTCTTGAGGAAAGTCAGAGAAAAGGACTTGTAAGCAAGGGAGAATGGCAGGAAAGGGATTTGAGGAGGTAGAAAGGACTCGCCATTAAGCACAAGAAAAGGAGCTGAACATTGCCAACATTGCAGTTGGCCAAAAAGGGTGTATGCGTTTTTTTCTGTATATATTCAAGAAAAGGGCATACACTTTTTTAGCCAACCAAACAGGTGGGCACTGGAAGTCAATACTACAAAAGATATCACTTCGCATCAGTCAGAAGAGCCATCCTCATAAAGCGTAAACAACAGAAATGCAGGACAGGGCAAGGAGAAGAGGGAGCCCTGTGAGACTTATAGTGGAAATGTATATTGCCAACGGCCATTCTGGAGAAGTGTATTGTGTTTACTAAAGCATCTAAAAAATGAGCTACAGAGCATAGGGCACTTGCACTCATGGGCGTATATCTTGAGAAAAACAAAAATCGAGAGGACACAGGCACCCCAAAGTTTACCCCCTCTCTGTTTAAAAGATCCTCAACTAGGATATAACTTAAATGTCTCTGGAGGGAAAAAATGGGTAGAGATGTGGTACTTAGGTAGAGTGGAATATTATTCAGCCTGGAAATCAATGAAATATGGCCAGTTGTAACAACTCCGGAGGAGTTACGTATGATCTTTCTAAGTGACAGAATTCAAAAAGAAAAAGACACATATCATAAGATATCACTTAAAGGTGGAATCCAAAATGGCTACACATGAAATAAATTACAAAACAAAAACATAGTCAAATATGTAGAAAACACGCATAAGGCTGCTAAACGGGAAAGGTGGGGAGGGGTGAGGCATCACCCAGGAGGTTGAAATTAGCAAAGATACCATTCCAAATACCAAACTGATAATCAACAAGGCCTACACGGTAGCTAAAAGAACTGCACTCAGCACACTCAAGTCACCGGAAAAGAATATATACGACTGGTAAGAATCTGAAAAAGAATTTACTGATGTCTCTCTGTACGTGAATCAAGTGGATGTACAGCAGCAAGAAACAGAGCTTTGAAAATCAGCTGTAACCAATATAGTAATAAATTGAAAAAAATAAACGACAGAGAGACAGAGAAAACCTCTTACAACTTTTCCTCAGGGCCGGTGATGCAACATGGATTGAACACATCTAGACCCACAGCAGGATGAGACATAAGGCTGGAAACTGTTTGCGCTAAGAGAAATGTGAGGTTGGGTGAGGAAATGCACACCCTTTAAAGTAATACTACCTGGTACCCATTCAATGGGTCCCAAATATGCAGGTTCAAGGGATCGTCCTACAGCTAAAACATGCATGGAAAACCCAGAGGACTGTACACCATGTGATCAGGAGATGTGTCTAAAATGCAGCTCATTTATCCTCTCCTGGTGCTCCTGTTCACCATTCCAGCCACGTTACTTAGAATCTCCCCACTTGGAGAATCAGCACATTTCAACTTCTGTTTCACACATTTTGCAAATTGTGAGGAGGATGAACGGGGAACCAATGAGAGAATAGTTGTAGGGGTTTGGACGGGCACATATCACTCTAATTTCCCATTAAGAATAAGAATTGAAAAAAGGCTCAGCCCGCCTCGCCCGAGCCAAAATAGGGCCTGAAGCAATCCTGCGGGTTTGAGGCCAGCTCACAAAAGAGCAACTTAAAAAATGGAGCTCAGGGTCACTGCAGTTCACAAACCTGCAGAGTTATAAATGAAAACTAACGTCCAAAAATATGTTGAGGTAAGGCAAAGAAGAGGATCTGAATGCAAGACAGAATTGCAAGAAACAGATTTCAAGAGATAGATTGGACTCGTCTTTAAAGCACATGAAAAGCGGCAGAATTTCGACAATGATGCAGTTGGCCCAAAAGGGCGTATGCGTTTTTTCCTGATTATATCCAGGAAAAAACGCATACGCACTTTATGGGCAACGAAGCAAGCAAGCAATGCAAATGTGCACAACAAAGAAGTCTCATTTCCCACTGGTCAAAAGGGCCATCCTAAAAAATTGTAAAAACCAGAAATGCAGGACAGGCCATGGAGAACAGGGAGCCTTTATACGCTGATGGGCAGTGTGTGAACTGCCGAGAGCCACTCTGGAGAAGTGTATGGTGGTTCCTAAATCATCTAAAAAACAGAGCTACAGAGCATAGGACACTTCCAATCATGGGAGTATATCTAGGGAAATCTAAAAATTAACAAGACACAAGCACACCACAGTTTAGGGCTACTCTGTTTACAAGAACCTCAACTTCAGTATACCTTAAATATCCCAGGAAAGAGAACAATGGATAAAGAAGATGTGGTACTTATGTACAATGGAATATCTCTTCACCATGAAATCAATGTAATAAGGCTAGTAGAAGGATAAAGAGTGGATTTAGGTCCGATAATACTACTTGAAATAAGTCAAACAGAAAAAGAAACATATCATAAGATATCACTTATAGAGGGAGGGTAAATATGGCTGCACAAGAAATGAATTACAGAACAGAACAGTGTCTCACATTTAGAAAACACACTTATTTCAGCTTAAGGGGAAAGGAGAGGTGGGGTGATGCATAAAACCAGAGTTTGAAATTAGCACAGATACCGTTCAATAAACCAAATAGATATTAGACAAGATCTACACCTTGCTCAATGAACTGGCCTCAACACACCCTATACACCGCAGAGAAATATATCTGAGTAATAAGAATCTTAAAACCCATGTATTGATATATCTCCATAAGGGAATCAAGTGTGTGCAGAGTGGCACAAACACAGCAGTGAAAATGAGCTAAACCCCATTACAGAAATAAATTTTAAAAACAAAACGCAGAAACAATGAAAGAGAGAAAAATTCTTACAAAATTCGCTCAGGGGCTGTGATGCAACCTGGATTGACCACATATAAACCCACAGCTGGATAAGACATAAGGCTGGACACTTGGGGCTGAGAGGATTGATGAGCTTTGGTGAGCAACTGCCAAAAGTTTAATGCAATACTTCATGCTACTCATTCCAAGGGTCCCAACACTCCAGGTTGAAGGGAATCTTCCTACAGCTAAACCATGCTTGGGAAACCCAGCGACTGGTATACCATATGATCGGGAAAGGTTTCTAAAACGCACCTCATTTTTCCTCTCCTGGGGCTCCGGATCGACATTCCAGCCGCTTTACCAAAAATATCCCCACATGGAGAGTCAATGCCTTTAAGTTCTGGTATCACACAGTCTGCAGTTAGTGCGGAGGATGAATGGGAATAGGGGGAACCAGTGAGAAACTAGCTGTAGCGGTTTCAAGGGGCACATGTCACTCTAAATTCACATCAGTAAGAAGAATAAACCAAAGGCACAGCAAGGTGCCCCAGAAGAAGAATAGGGCCTGAAGGAATCCTGTGGTTATGAGGCAAGATCACAAAAATAAGAGCTGAAAAATGGAGCTAAGGGCCACTGCAATTCAAAAACCTGCAGAGTTATAAAGGCCAACTATTTTCAAAAAATATATTGAGGTAAGGCGATGAAGAGGCATTGAAAGCAAGGCAGAATTGCAGGAAAACGATTTCAGGAGGTAGACTGGAATTGCATTGAAAGCATAGGAAAAGAGGCAGAACGTCCACAATGATTCACTTGGCCAAAAAGGGCGTATGCCTTTTTTCCTGAATTTATTCAGGAAAAAAGGCATACGCCCTTTTTGGCCAACCAAGCAAGCTTGCAAAGGAAATCTGCACTACAATGAAGTCTCACTTCCCCCTGGTCAAAAGGGCCATCTGAAAAAAGTGTAAAATCCAGAAAGGCAGGACAGGTCATGGAGAACTGGGAGCCTTGTTATGCTGATGGGCGGGATGTGTATGGTGTTTCCTGAAACATCTAAAAAACAAAGCAACAGAGCCTAGGGCACTTCCACTTATGGTCCTATAGCTTAGGGAAATTAAAATCAAAAAGACACAGCCACCCCAAAATTTGGGACGCCTCTGTTTACAAGAACCTCGTTAACCGTACAAGTTCAATATCACAGAAAGTGAAAAATGGATAAAGAACTTGTGGTACTTACGTACAATGCAGTATCACTCAGCAATGAAATCTATGTCATCAGGCCCGTAGCAGCATAATGAGTGGATTCAGGTACGATGATTCCAACTGAAATAAGACACACAGAAAAAGAAACATCATAAGATATCACTAATACACGGAATGTAAACTTGGCTACGCAGGAACTGAATACCAAAACAGAACAGGGTCTCAAATTTAGAAAACCAACTTATGCTTGCTTAAGGGGAAAGATGAGTTGGGGTGCTGCATAAAACCAGAGATTGAAATGAACACAGATAAAGTTCCTTAAGCCAAATATGGAATAGACAAGAGCTACTCCTTGCTCAACGAAATGGACTCAACACCCCATATTAAACGCCTAAGAATGTACCTGACTAGTAAGTATCTTAAAACCTATGGATTGCTATGTCTCCAAAAGAGAATCAAGCATGTGTACAGGGGCATAAACGCAGCAGTGATAGGATTGGAGAGGTTCAGTGAGAAAATGAAGACCCTTTGAAGTCATATTGTATGGTACCAATTCCACGGGTCTCAAATCTCCAGGTTTAAGGTATTCTTCCTTCAGCTAAAACATGCATGTGGAACACAGAGTATGATCAACCGTGTGAACGGGAGACATGTTCAAATATGTCTCAGTTTTCCTCCCCTGGTACTCGGGTGCAACATTCCAGACGCTTTACTAACACTCTCCCCACTTGGAGAGTCAGCGCCTTTAACCTCCTGTTTGGCCCAATTTGCAATTTCTGCGGAAGATGAACAGAAATAGGGAGAACCAATGAGAGACTAGCTGGAGGTGTCTGGACGGGCAAATTTAACTCTCATTTCCCACCAGGAAGAGGAAATAACCAAAGGCTCAGCATGCCGTGCCAGAACCAGATTAGGGCCTGAAGCCATCCTGCGGTGTTGCGGCCAGCTCAAAAGAAAGCGAGTTGAAGAAAGGAGCTCAGGGGCACTGTAATTCACAAACCTGCAGAGTTATAAATGACAGCTATCGTCCAAAAATATACTGAAGTAAGGCTGCCAAGAGGACTTGAAAGCGGGGCAGAATTGCAGGAAACCGATTTCAGGAGGTAGACTGGAATTGCATTGAAAGCATAGGAAAAGAGGCAGAACGTCCACAATGATGCACTTGGCCATAAAGGTCGTATGCGTTTTTTCCTGAATATATTCAGGAAAAAACGCATACGCACTTTTTGGCCAACCAAGCAAGCTTGCAAAGGAAATCTGCACTACAATGAAGTCTCACTTCCCCCCGGTCAAAAGGGCCATCTGAAAAAAGTGTAAAATCCAGAAAGGCAGGACAGGCCATGGAGAACTGGGAGCCTTGTTATGCTGATGGGCGGGTTGTAAATTGCCAACAGACACTCGGGAGAAGTGTATGGTGTTTCCTGAAACATCTAAAAAACAAAGCAACAGAGCCTAGGGCACTTCCACTTATGGTCCTATAGCTTAGGGAAATTAAAATCAAAAAGACACAGCCACCCCAAAGTTTGGAATGCCTCTGTTTACAAGAACCTCGTTTACAGTACAAGTTCAACATCGCAGAAAGTGAAAAATGGATAAAGAAGTTGTGGTATTTACTTACAAAGCAATATCACTCAGCCATGAAATCTATGTCATCAGGCCCTTAGCAGCACAATGAGTGGATTCAGGTATGATGATTCTAACTGAAATAAGTCACACAGAAAAAGAAACATCATAAGATATCAGTAATACACGGAATGTAAACTTGGCTCCACAGGAACTGAATTACAGAACAGAACAGGGTCTCAAATTTAGAAAACCAACTTATGCTTGCTTAAGGGGAAAGGTGAGTTGGGGTGCTGCATAAAACCAGAGATTGAAATGAGCACAGATAAAGTTCCTTAAGCCAAATATGGAATAGACAAGAGCTACTCCTTGCTCAACGAAATGGACTCAACACCACATATTAAACGCCTAAGAATGTACCTGACTAGTAAGTATCTTAAAACCTATGGATTGCTATGTCTCCGAAAGAGAATCAAGCATGTGTACAGGGGCATAAACGCAGCAGTGATAGGATTGGAGAGGTTTGGTGAGCAAATGAAGACCCTTTGAAGTCATATTGCATGGTACCCATTCCACGGGTCTCAACTCTCCAGGTTTAAGGTATTCTTCCTTCAGCTAAAACATGCATGTGGAACCCAGAGTATGATCCACCATGTGAACGGGAGACATGTTCAAATATGTCTCAGTTTTCCTCCCCTGGTACTCGGGTGCAACATTCCAGACGCTTTACTAACACCCTCCCAACTTGGAGAGTCAGCGCCTTTAACCTCCTGTTTGGCCCATTTTCCAATTTCTGCGGAAGATGAACAGAAATAGGGAGAACCAATGAGAGACTAGCTGGAGGTGTCTGGACGGGCCAATTTAACTCTCATTTCCCACCAGGAAGAGGAAATAACCAAAGGTTCAGCATGCCGTGCCGGAACCAGATTAGAGCCTGAAGCCATCCTGCGGTGTTGCGGCCAGCTCAAAAGAAAGCGAGTTGAAGAAAGGAGCTCAGGGGCAGTGTAATTCACAAACCTGCAGAGTTATAAATGACAGCTATCGTCCAAAAATATACTGAAGTAAGGCTGCCAAGAGGACTTGAAAGCGGGGCAGAATTGCAGGAAACCGATTTCAGGAGGTAGACTGGAATTGCATTGAAAGCATAGGAAAAGAGGCAGAACGTCCACAATGATGCACTTGGCCAAAAAGGGCGTATGCGTTTTTTCCTGAATATATTCAGGAAAAAACGCATACGCCCTTTTTGGCCAACCAAGCAAGCTTGCAAAGGAAATCTGCACTACAATGAAGTCTCACTTCCCCCCGGTCAAAAGGGCCATCTGAAAAAAGTGTAAAATCCAGAAAGGCAGGACAGGCCATGGAGAACTGGGAGCCTTGTTATGCTGATGGGCGGGATGTAAATTGCCAACAGACACTCGGGAGAAGTGTATGGTGTTTCCTGAAACATCTAAAAAACAAAGCAACAGAGCCTAGGGCACTTCCACTTATGGTCCTATAGCTTAGGGAAATTAAAATCAAAAAGACACAGCCACCCCAAAGTTTGGAACGCCTCTGTTTACAAGAACCTCGTTTACAGTACAAGTTCAACATCGCAGAAAGTGAAAAATGGATAAAGAAGTTGTGGTATTTACTTACAAAGCAATATCACTCAGCAATGAAATCTATGTCATCAGGCCCTTAGCAGCACAATGAGTGGATTCAGGTATGATGATTCTAACTGAAATAAGTCACACAGAAAAAGAAACATCATAAGATATCAGTAATACACGGAATGTAAACTTGGCTACACAGGAACTGAATTACAGAACAGAACAGGGTCTCAAATTTAGAAAACCAACTTATGCTTGCTTAAGGGGAAAGGTGAGTTGGGGTGCTGCATAAAACCAGAGATTGAAATGAGCACAGATAAAGTTCCTTAAGCCAAATATGGAATAGACAAGAGCTACTCCTTGCTCAACGAAATGGACTCAACACCCCATATTAAGAACCTAAGAATGTACCTGACTAGTAAGTATCTTAAAACCTATGGATTGCTATATCTCCAAAAGAGAATCAAGCGTGTGTCCAGGGGCATAAATGCAGCAGTGATAGGATTGGAGAGGTTCGGTGAGCAAACAAAGACCCTTTGAAGTCATATTGCATGGTACCCATTCTATGGGTCTCAACTCTCCAGGTTTCAGGGATTCTTCCTTCAGCTAAAACATGCATGTGGAACCTAGAGTATGATCAACCATGTGATCAGGAAACGTGTTCAAATATGTCTCAGTTTTCGTACCCTGGTACTCGGGTGCAACATTCCAGACGCTTTACTAACACCCTCCCAACTTGGAGAGTCAGTCCCTTTAACCTCCTGTTTGGCCCAGTTTGCAATTTCTGCGGAAGATGAACAGGAATAGCGAGAACCAATGAGAGACTAGCTGGAGGTGTCTGGACGGGCAAATTTAACTCTCATTTCCCACCAGGAAGAGGAATTAACCAAAGGCTCAGCGTGCCGTGCCGGAACCAGATTAGGGCCTGAAGCCATCCTGCGGTGTTGCGGCCAGGTCACAAGAAAGCGAGTTGAAGAAAGGAGCTCAGGGGCACTGTAATTCACAAACCTGCAGAGTTATAAATGACAGCTATCGTCCAAAAATATACTGAAGTAAGGCTGCCAAGAGGACTTGAAAGCGGGGCAGAATTGCAGGAAACCGATTTCAGGAGGTAGACTGGAATTGCATTGAAAGCATAGGAAAAGAGGCAGAACGTCCACAATGATGCACTTGGCCAAAAAGGGCGTATGCGTTTTTTCCTGAATATATTCAGGAAAAAACGCATACGCCCTTTTTGGCCAACCAAGCAAGCTTGCAAAGGAAATCTGCACTACAATGAAGTCTCACTTCCCCCCGGTCAAAAGGGCCATCTGAAAAAAGTGTAAAATCCAGAAAGGCAGGACAGGCCATGGAGAACTGGGAGCCTTGTTATGCTGATGGGCGGGATGTAAATTGCCAACAGACACTCGGGAGAAGTGTATGGTGTTTCCTGAAACATCTAAAAAACAAAGCAACAGAGCCTAGGGCACTTCCACTTATGGTCCTATAGCTTAGGGAAATTAAAATCAAAAAGACACAGCCACCCCAAAGTTTGGGACGCCTCTGTTTACAAGAACCTCGTTTACAGTACAAGTTCAACATCGCAGAAAGTGAAAAATGGATAAAGAATTTGTGGTATTTACTTACAAAGCAATATCACTCAGCAATGAAATCTATGTCATCAGGCCCTTAGCAGCACAATGAGTGGATTCAGGTATGACGATTCTAACTGAAATAAGTCACACAGAAAAAGAAACATCATAAGATATCAGTAATACACGGAATGTAAACTTGGCTACACAGGAACTGAATTACAGAACAGAACAGGGTCTCATATTTAGAAAACCAACTTATGCTTGCTTAAGGGTAAAGGTGAGTTGGGGTGCTGCATAAAACCAGAGATTGAAATGAGCACAGATAAAGTTCCTTAAGCCAAATATGGAATAGACAAGAGCTACTTCTTGCTCAACGAAATGGACTCAACACCCCATATTAAGCGCCTAAGAATGTACCTGACTAGTAAGTATCTTAAAACCTATGGATTGCTATATCTCCAAAAGAGAATCAAGCGTGTGTCCAGGGGCATAAATGCAGCAGTGATAGGATTGGAGAGGTTCGGTGAGCAAACAAAGACCCTTTGAAGTCATATTGCATGGTACCCATTCCACGGGTTTCAACTCTCCAGGTTTCAGGGATTCTTCCTTCAGCTAAAACATGCATGTGCAACCTAGAGTATGATCAACCATGTGATCGGGAAACGTGTTCAAATATGTCTCAGTTTTCGTACCCTGGTACTCGGGTGCAACATTCCAGACGCTTTACTAACACCCTCCCGACTTGGAGAGTCAGTCCCTTTAACCTCCTGTTTGGCCCAGTTTGCAATTTCTGCGGAAGATGAACAGGAATAGCGAGAACCAATGAGAGACTAGCTGGAGGTGTCTGGACGGGCAAATTTAACTCTCATTTCCCACCAGGAAGAGGAATTAACCAAAGGCTCAGCGTGCCGTGCCGGAACCAGATTAGGGCCTGAAGCCATCCTGCGGTGTTGCGGCCAGGTCACAAGAAAGCGAGTTGAAGAAAGGAGCTCAGGGGCACTGTAATTCACAAACCTGCAGAGTTATAAATGACAGCTATCGTCCAAAAATATACTGAAGTAAGGCTGCTAAGAGGACTTGAAAGCGGGGCAGAATTGCAGGAAACCGATTTCAGGAGGTAGACTGGAATTGCATTGAAAGCATAGGAAAAGAGGCAGAACGTCCACAATGATGCACTTGGCCAAAAAGGGCGTATGCGTTTTTTCCTGAATATATTCAGGAAAAAACGCATACGCCCTTTTTGGCCAACCAAGCAAGCTTGCAAAGGAAATCTGCACTACAATGAAGTCTCACTTCCCCCCGGTCAAAAGGGCCATCTGAAAAAAGTGTAAAATCCAGAAAGGCAGGACAGGCCATGGAGAACTGGGAGCCTTGTTATGCTGATGGGCGGGATGTAAATTGCCAACAGACACTCGGGAGAAGTGTATGGTGTTTCCTGAAACATCTAAAAAACAAAGCAACAGAGCCTAGGGCACTTCCACTTATGGTCCTATAGCTTAGGGAAATTAAAATCAAAAAGACACAGCCACCCCAAAGTTTGGGACGCCTCTGTTTACAAGAACCTCGTTTACCGTACAAGTTCAATATCACAGAAAGTGAAAAATGGATAAAGAAGTTGTGGTATTTACTTACAAAGCAATAACACTCAGCAATGAAATCTATGTCATCAGGCCCTTAGCAGCACAATGAGTGGATTGAGGTATGATGATTCTAACTGAAATAAGTCACACAGAAAAAGAAACATCATAAGATATCAGTAATACACGGAATGTAAACTTGGCTCCACAGGAACTGAATTACAGAACAGAACAGGGTCTCAAATTAAGAAAACCAACTTATGCTTGCTTAAGGGGAAAGGTGAGTTGGGGTGCTGCATAAAACCATAGATTGAAATGAGCACAGATAAAGTTCCTTAAGCCAAATATGGAATAGACAAGAGCTACTCCTTGCTCAACGAAATGGACTCAACACCGCATATTAAAAGCCTAAGGATGTACCTGACTAGTAAGTATCTTAAAACCTATGGATTGCTATGTCTCCGAAAGAGAATCAAGCATGTGTACAGGGGCATAAACGCAGCAGTGATAGGATTGGAGAGGTTCGGTGAGCAAACAAAGACCCTTAGAAGTCATATTGCATGGTACCCATTCCACGGGTTTCAACTACCCAGGTTTAAGGTATTCTTCCTTCAGCTAAAACATGCATGTGGAACCTAGAGTATGATCAACCATGTGATCGGGAAACGTGTTCAAATATGTCTCAGTTTTCATACCCTGGTACTCGGGTGCAACATTCCAGACGCTTTACTAACACTCTCCCCACTTGGAGAGTCAGTCCCTTTAACCTCCTGTTTGGCCCAGTTTGCAATTTCTGCGGAAGATGAACAGGAATAGTGAGAACCAATGAGAGACTAGCTGGAGGTGTCTGGACGGGCAAATTTAACTCTCATTTCCCACCAGGAAGAGGAATTAACCAAAGGCTCAGCCTGCCGTGCCGGAACCAGATTAGGGCCTGAAGACATCCTGCGGTGTTGCGGCCAGGTCACAAGAAAGCGAGTTGAAGAAAGGAGCTCAGGGGCACTGTAATTCACAAACCTGCAGAGTTATAAATGACAGCTATCGTCCAAAAATATACTGAAGTAAGGCTGCCAAGAGGACTTGAAAGCGGGGCAGAATTGCAGGAAACCGATTTCAGGAGGTAGACTGGAATTGCATTGAAAGCATAGGAAAAGAGGCAGAACGTCCACAATGATGCACTTGGCCAAAAAGGGCGTATGCGTTTTTTCCTGAATATATTCAGGAAAAAACGCATACGCCCTTTTTGGCCAACCAAGCAAGCTTGCAAAGGAAATCTGCACTACAATGAAGTCTCACTTCCCCCCGGTCAAAAGGGCCATCTGAAAAAAGTGTAAAATCCAGAAAGGCGGCACAGGCCATGGAGAACTGGGAGCCTTGTTATGCTGATGGGCGGGATGTAAATTGCCAACAGACACTCGGGAGAAGTGTATGGTGTTTCCTGAAACATCTAAAAAACAAAGCAACAGAGCCTAGGGCACTTCCACTTATGGTCCTATAGCTTAGGGAAATTAAAATCAAAAAGACACAGCCACCCCAAAGTTTGGGACGCCTCTGTTTACAAGAACCTCGTTTACAGTACAAGTTCAACATCGCAGAAAGTGAAAAATGGATAAAGAATTTGTGGTATTTACTTACAAAGCAATATCACTCAGCAATGAAATCTATGTCATCAGGCCCTTAGCAGCACAATGAGTGGATTCAGGTATGACGATTCTAACTGAAATAAGTCACACAGAAAAAGAAACATCATAAGATATCAGTAATACACGGAATGTAAACTTGGCTACACAGGAACTGAATTACAGAACAGAACAGGGTCTCAAATTTAGAAAACCAACTTATGCTTGCTTAAGGGGAAAGGTGAGTTGGGGTGCTGCATAAAACCAGAGATTGAAATGAGCACAGATAAAGTTCCTTAAGCCAAATATGGAATAGACAAGAGCTACTCCTTGCTCAACGAAATGGACTCAACACCCCATATTAAGCGCCTAAGAATGTACCTGACTAGTAAGTATCTTAAAACCTATGGATTGCTATATCTCCAAAAGAGAATCAAGCGTGTGTCCAGGGGCATAAATGCAGCAGTGATAGGATTGGAGAGGTTCGGTGAGCAAACAAAGACCCTTTGAAGTCATATTGCATGGTACCCATTCCACGGGTTTCAACTCTCCAGGTTTCAGGGATTCTTCCTTCAGCTAAAACATGCATGTGGAACCTAGAGTATGATCAACCATGTGATCGGGAAACGTGTTCAAATATGTCTCAGTTTTCGTACCCTGGTACTCGGGTGCAACATTCCAGACGCTTTACTAACACCCTCCCGACTTGGAGAGTCAGTCCCTTTAACCTCCTGTTTGGCCCAGTTTGCAATTTCTGCGGAAGATGAACAGGAATAGCGAGAACCAATGAGAGACTAGCTGGAGGTGTCTGGACGGGCAAATTTAACTCTCATTTCCCACCAGGAAGAGGAATTAACCAAAGGCTCAGCGTGCCGTGCCGGAACCAGATTAGGGCCTGAAGCCATCCTGCGGTGTTGCGGCTAGGTCACAAGAAAGCGAGTTGAAGAAAGGAGCTCAGGGGCACTGTAATTCACAAACCTGCAGACTTATAAATGACAGCTATCGTCCAAAAATATACTGAAGTAAGGCTGCCAAGAGGACTTGAAAGCGGGGCAGAATTGCAGGAAACCGATTTCAGGAGGTAGACTGGAATTGCATTGAAAGCATAGGAAAAGAGGCAGAACGTCCACAATGATGCACTTGGCCAAAAAGGGCGTATGCGTTTTTTCCTGAATATATTCAGGAAAAAACGCATACGCCCTTTTTGGCCAACCAAGCAAGCTTGTAAAGGAAATCTGCACTACAATGAAGTCTCACTTCCCCCCAGTCAAAAGGGCCATCTGAAAAAAGTGTAAAATCCAGAAAGGCGGGACAGGCCATGGAGAACTGGGAGCCTTGTTATGCTGATGGGCGGGATGTAAATTGCCAACAGACACTCGGGAGAAGTGTATGGTGTTTCCTGAAACATCTAAAAAACAAAGCAACAGAGCCTAGGGCACTTCCACTTATGGTCCTATAGCATAGGGAAATTAAAATCAAAAAGACACAGCCACCCCAAAGTTTGGGACGCCTCTGTTTACAAGAACCTCGTTTACCGTACAAGTTCAACATCGCAGAAAGTGAAAAATGGATAAAGAAGTTGTGGTATTTACTTACAAAGCAATATCACTCAGCAATGAAATCTATGTCATCAGGCCCATAGCAGCATAATGAGTGGATTCAGGTACGATGATTCTAACTGAAATAAGTCACACAGAAAAAGAAACATCATAAGATATCACTAATGCACGGAATGTAAACTTGGCTACACAGGAACTGAATTCCAAAACAGAACAGGGTCTCAAATTTAGAAAACCAACTTATGCTTGCTTAAGGGGAAAGGTGAGTTGGGGTGCTGAATAAAACCAGAGATTGAAATGAGCACAGATAAATTTTCTTAAGCCAAATATGGAATAGACAAGAGCTACTCCTTGCTCAACGAAATGGACTCAACACCCCATATTAAACGCCTAAGAATGTACCTGACTAGTAAGTATCTTAAAACCTATGGATTGCTATGTCTCCGAAAGAGAATCAACCATGTGTACAGGGGCATAAACGCAGCAGTGATAGGATTGGAGAGGTTCGGTGAGCAAATGAAGACCCTCTGAAGTCATATTGCATCGTACCCATTCCACGGGTTTCAACTACCCAGGTTTAAGGTATTCTTCCTTCAGCTAAAACATGCATGTGGAACCTAGAGTATGATCAACCATGTGATCGGGAAACGTGTTCAAATATGTCTCACTTTCCATACCCTGGTACTCGGGTGCAACATTCCAGACGCTTTACTAACACTCTCCCGACTTGGAGAGTCAGTCCCTTTAACCTCCTGTTTGGCCCAGTTTGCAATTTCTGCGGAAGATGAACAGGAATAGCGAGAACCAATGAGAGACTAGCTGGAGGTGTCTGGACGGGAAAATTTTACTCTCATTTCCCACCAGGAAGAGGAATTAACCAAAGGCTCAGCGTGCCGTGCCGGAACCAGATTAGGGCCTGAAGCCATCCTGCGGTGTTGCGGCCAGGTCACAAGAAAGCGAGTTGAAGAAAGGAGCTCAGGGGCACTGTAATTCACAAACCTGCAGAGTTATCAATGACAGCTATCGTCCAAAAATATACTGAAGTAAGGCTGCCAAGAGGACTTGAAAGCGGGGCAGAATTGCAGGAAACCGATTTCAGGAGGTAGACTGGAATTGCATTGAAAGCATAGGAAAAGAGGCAGAACGTCCACAATGATGCACTTGGCCAAAAAGGGCGTATGCGTTTTTTCCTGAATATATTCAGGAAAAAACACATACGCCCTTTTTGGCCAACCAAGCAAGCTTGCAAAGGAAATCTGCACTACAATGAACTCTCACTTCCCCCCGGTCAAAAGGGCCATCTGAGAAAAGTGTAAAATCCAGAAAGGCAGGACAGGCCATGGAGAACTTGGAGCCTTGTTATGCTGATGGGCGGGATGTAAATTGCCAACAGCCACTCGGGAGAAGTGTATGGTGTTTCCTGAAACATCTAAAAAACAAAGCAACAGAGCCTAGGGCACTTCCACTTATGGTCCTATAGCTTAGGGAAATTAAAATCAAAAAGACACAGCCACCCCACAGTTTGGGACAGCTCTGTTTACAAGAACCTCGTTTACGGTACAAGTTCAATATCGCAGAAAGTGAAAAATGGATAAATAAGTTGTGGTACTTATGTACAATGCAAAATCACTCAGCCATGAAATCTATGTCATCAGGCCCATAGCAGCATAATGAGTGGATTCAGGTATGATGATTCTAACTGAAATATGTCACACAGAAAAAGAAACATCATAAGATATCACTAATACACGGAATGTGAACTTGGCTACACATGAACTGAATTACAAAACAGAACAGGGTCTCAAGTTTAGAAAACCAACTTATGCTTCCTTAAGGGGGAAAGTGAGTTGGGGTGCTGCATAAAACCAGAGTTTGAAATTAGCACAGATACCATTCAATAAGCCAAATATGTAATAGACAAGACCTACCCCTTGCTCAACAAAATGGACTCAACAATGAGGTATCACCTCACACCTGATAGAATGGGCATCATGAGAAAATCTACAAACAAAAATGCTGGAAAGGGTGTGGAGAAAAGGAACCCTCTTCCACTATTGTTGGGAATATAAATTGATACAGTCACTACGGAGAACAATATGGAGTTTCTTAAGAAACTAACAATAGAATTACCATATGATACAGCAATCCCAGTACTGGACATATACCCAGACAAAACCATAAATCAAAACGAGACATTCACCGCAATGTTCATTGCATCACTATTTACAATATCGAGGTAATGGAAGCAACCTAAATGCCCACAGACAGACGAATGCATAAAGCTGTGGTACATATATAAAATGGAATATTACTAAGCCATGAAAAGGAATGAAATTGGGTCATTTGTAGAGACGTCGATGGATCTAGAGACTGTCATACAGAGTGAAGTAAGTCAGAAAGAGAAAAACAAATCTTGTATATTCATGCATATATGTGGAACCTAGAAAAACTGTACAGATTAACCATTTTGCAAGGCATAAATAGAGCAACAGATGTAGACAACAAATGTATGGACAACAAGGGGGGAAAGCTGTTGGGGGGGTGGTGGTGGGAGGAGTTGAGAGACTGGGATTGGCATGTATACATTTATATGTATAAAATAGATAACCAATAAGAACCTGCTGTATAAAAATATAAAATAAAATTCAAAATTAAAAAGAAATAAAATTTAAAAAATAAAACAGAAAAAACAATTATTCCCTTCACATACATGTATTTATATGAATAAATTATTTCCATGCTTATATCTGTAAATACAAAAAAGAGGAATAAAATCTACCTTGAACCAAAAACGAAAAAGAGAAAAAAAACACAGAACCCACCAGTTCCACAGAGGAAAACCGTATCAGGGCACTTGCTCCAGTTGTAAACAATTCTGAAGTTGGCCAGTGGTGGGGAATCGTCTCCCATTCAGCCAGCAGCCCCCACGCAACAAGCGTCCTCATTGCAAAGCTGGGGCACCGTGCCGAGGCATCTGTGAGTAAACGTGAGCTGAGCCCCAGGCCAGTTGCTGCTGAACTATTCCCACCCGTCCCAGGTAAAACACCTGAATATATACAAGGACTTGAAAGCCTAGAGGAAGGGCCATAGAGCCACACGAGTGACAGCATGCCGGCCGACTTGGTGCCTGCAGGCCAGCCAGGATGGTCCTGGCCCTGGGTGCTCTTCTGGAAGATTTCCATTTCCCTGACTGAGATACCCGTCCTGTCCCTGCCCCCACTGCTTTTTTCCTTCCTCACCTCTGCCCAGGGAGAAATTCCAGCAGCAGGTATGGGTGACACATCCTCTTCTTTAGCAGGTGGCAGCCTGGCAACTGCTGCAGAAAGTCCAGCAGAGCCCCACTCACACTGGGCCACCCACAAAGCCGTGGCCTCTCACTCCCTCCCACCAGCCCAGCCCCGAGACTGCTGACAGGGCAGAGAAAATGGCGTCAGGCACGGCTGCAGGGGCTCTTGCTGCCTGGAGTGGTATTTATATTGATCTCAACCCAGGCACACCTGGGGAGGGCTGGCCCGCACGGTAAGGCTGCCCAGGTCAGCCAATCATCACCCCTCAGGGGCTCACAGTTGCAGAAAATGGAACTTGCTGAACCGGCCAGGTCCAAGGAACAGGTGTGGGCTCCTGAGAGTCAGGATAGACAAGGGGCTGCAGCTTTGGCTTGTTTTCTAATCATTTTATCTGGCCCATGAGTGGGAGACAACTTCAAGAAAACCCTCTCCTTATGAGAGGAACCCAGGAGTCAGGGAGAGGAGGGGTGGGTGGTGGTTGGAGACAGAGGCCTGGTGCCCCGGGTGCAGTGGAAGTCTCTGGAAGACCAGGTGGAGGGAGGCCGCACAGAGTGATGCCCAGGGTCACAGACCTGTCGCAGCTGCTGTTTGTTAGTTCAAGTCCTGCTCTGAGGTGCTCTGTGCCAGCTCTGAGCGACAGGTGAGCTGGGGGTGCTCTGCAATGAGGGCTATGTGCACGGTTCCTGTGTGCCCAGCCCTGCCATGGTACCTGCAAGGGTAGCTCTGTATCCTGGGAAGGGCCTGACCACGAGAGCCCCGTGGGCTGGGGTGGGGGTGGGGTACCTGCCCAGGTGAGCTCCATATTCTGGGATTGGTCTGACCACGAGAGCCCCATGGGCTGCTGGGGACCTGGTAAAGGATGTCAGGACAGTCAGTGAAGCCACCGAGGATATACCTCCAGTTGCTCCTAATTCCTACACCCTGCTGGTCATTCTACCAACCACCAGGACATGGTATTCTGTATTAGTCTTCAATGATGCCTTCTTTTGTATTCCATTAGTCCCAGAGTCACAAGAAATTTTGGCTTGTGAGTGGCAGGACTCAACATACAACTAAAACAATACTTCCGGGCCGTCTTGCCCCAAGGGTGCAAAAATTCCCACACCATCTTTGGGGAAAGCTTAGCTAAAGACCTAAAAGTTCTACCTCTGGAAAAGGAAACCCTCCTTCAGTACGCAGATGACATTCTGATCGCCAGCCCTACTAAGGAGGCCTCTGAACTACCAAGCCAATAAAGGATAGAAGTTGTCCAAGAAAAAGCTCAAATATCACAGACTGCGGTGACCTGCCTGGGCTTCATTCTCACAGAAGGTCGGAGAAGCCCATCCCAGGAAAGGGAAGAAACCATTTGCAGCCTTACCCCTTTCTAAAACTAGAAGACAGCTTAGGGGTTCCTGGGGAGGCCAGGGTTTGCTGCTTCTGGATCCCTAACTACAGTCTACTAGCTGGGCCTCTATATGAAACACTGAAAGGAAAAGATGATGATCCTTTTGAATAGAATCCAGAAGTGGCCTTTCAAGAATGGAAAGAGCAGTCAATTCAGACCCTTGCCCTGGAACTCCCTAATTTAGCTAAACCCTTTGACCTTTACATTCCCGGTGAAAGGTGAATCGCCATTGGAGAATTAGTGCAAAAACTGGGACCACTTGAAATGGAACAATGCAAGAATGCCATCCAGGTAGGATAAACTACGGTCACCAAGGGGCTTGGCCCACTGCCGCATCTGGCCAAGATACTGGCGGTATCTAAAAACCTGGAAATCAGCAGCCCAAAAGGCCACCTCCTTCCTAAGGGAAAAGGACCCCACGTGGTGATCCTAACCACCAACGATGCCCTGAAGTTGCAGGGTTCGCTCCGTGGGCACACCGACCTCGAGTGAGGAGGCCCTCCAACTCCAACATCCAGAGAGATAACCGGGGGCAACAGGGCACCATGACGACTCGTGTGAACATCACTTGACCTGGAGTTTCTCTCATAAAACAATAAGAGTGTGTCCCAAAAGAGTAGACTACTGCTTGCAGGACTTACTGCACCCAGAGGGGAGCTAATAATCTTGGCGGGGGAACCGTATATCACACTGTCACCATAGAAAAGCCTACAGACACCGTGATGATGGTGGCCAATAAGACCGGCTGGACTCCTGTTTACTTCAAAAGGCTGTTGACTCAGTGGTCATCATGGTCCTTGATCACCACTGACCCTGGACTGTCTGGGAGTTGAGCGGGCAGGGCTCTGACACCTGGTGCTGTTTGTACGTTAATTCAGGGGCCTAATTGAAGAAAGCGCAGACTACTGGTCAGAGCATCTAGGCTGGCAGAAACGGTCAGCCTAAGGTGGCCGAACAAATGTGGGGCGGGGTGAAACCGGCCCCCACAGCGTCTCTGCACATCTCTTTCCTGGACCCTTAAAGGTCATTAGAATCTATAACACTTCCAATGCTGGTGCTCAGGTGGACGAGCAGGGAGGCAGGGGGCCTGGGGACAATCAACGTCACCTGGAGGCTGCTGGGGAGAAGCTCTGACCCTCGCCCCCGGGTATTAGGGCTCCCAACTCAGCACTCAGCAGTTACAGAAGAAGTGTCTGCACCCTCAGCACTCCAAGAATGAGGAACGGGACAAAAGGCAGAGGAGGGGTTTGTCCCCAGCAAAGCCCATTAAAAATCCCTGGGAGATAAAAATAGAATCTGGGCAATAAAGTCAAGTCTAACCTTTTTTATCCTTTGTGCTTTGTCTAATTTCACGTGCTCCTAGGGTCCCGCATGCAGAGGTTCCACACCCGGCACTTCAGACCAGATTTCCTAGTGCAGAATGGCTGGGTCGACACCTCAGCTCCTGGGGCCCAGTGCAGACTCCGCGATATAGAGCCTGAGCTGCAGCCAACCTGGCCCTCGAGAGCTCCGCCCCCTCCCTCCCACTGACTCTGACAGGATCTCTACACAGCAGCCCAGCCCACAGCCCACGGGGTAGTGCATGCTCTCACCTCTCCATTCTCTGATCAAAATATAAAGTTTCCTTTGCTTGTGAACCAAACTCAGTCTCGATCTGTTGGCCCCAATGACACTGGGCAGGGGGACACTTGTTGGGGTCCACTCTGGAGGATCAGTAACAGAAATTGAGACTATTGTAACCTCAATGAACAGATGTGTGAGCCAAACTGTAGTTAACATAGAACAGTGTATAAGGCTCGGGTAAAATAAGATGTTTCTAACACTTCCATTTGATATTTCCATCACTTTATTATAAGCAAGTTCAGTGAAAAGGTTTGTCTTATTTGTCAGGTCAATATTAGAGAAACGAAGTGATTTCTTTCCAAGGATGTACATCTAATAATCTTGGTTAAAGCTTCAATCTTGTTTTAAATGCTTTTCCATTGAAAATGATACCTCTCTTTCAGCTCCCCCATTTCTGAGAAGTATAAAATCTTATAATTTATTATTACCAAAGGGGAAAGGTGGGAGGAGGGATAAATTAACAGTTTGGGATTAACACATACACACTGCTATGTATAAAATAGATCATCAACAAGGAACTACTGTATAGCACAGGGAACTACACTCAACATTTTGCAATAACCTATAAGGGGAAATAATCTGAAAAAGAATAGATATTTTTATTGACATCATCTATCAATGACAGTTAAAGTGTAACCTAAGGGAAGCTGGTGGTGAGTGCTTCTGACCCTGAAGACTTCAATCATCTAAAGTTTGGACTCTGCCTACTTCCCAAGGCCCTTAATGAACATATGTGTAGCCGTAGCTTAAAAAATTCCCCAGTTTGGGTTTCGGGGAGACACTGATTTTGAAAAAGCCCTGGTGTTCTCCTTACATGAATGGGACTCTTCCTACTGCTAAAACATGTCTGTCACACCCAGAGGATGGTATACCGTCTGATCGGGAAGAGTTTGGAAAAGGCATCTCATCTCCTCATCTCCTGGTGCTCGGGTTCACCCCTCCAGCGTCTTTACTAACAGTCTCCCCACTTGGAGATGTCAGCACTGTCAACATCCTGTTGCATACAGTTTGGAATTTGTCCAGAGGATGAAGCGGAAGGATGAGGAACAATGAGAGACAAGTCCTAGGTGTTCAGACAGGCACATGTCACTCTAATTTCCAATCAGGAAGACGAATTGACCAAAGGCTAGGGTTGCCCATGGAAACAGTATAGGGCTTGAGGAAATCCCGCTGCTTTGTGGCCAGTTCCCATAAACACAAGTTGAACAATGGAACTCAGGGGCAGTAAAATTCACAAAACTGCAGAGTTGAAAATATCCATCACTGAAAAATGTCTTGAGGAAAGTCAGAGAAAAGGACTTGTAAGCAAGGGAGAATGGCAGGAAAGGGATTTGAGGAGGTAGAAAGGACTCGCCATTAAGCACAAGAAAAGGAGCTGAACATTGCCAACATTGCAGTTGGCCAAAAAGGGTGTATGCGTTTTTTTCTGTATATATTCAAGAAAAGGGCATACACTTTTTTAGCCAACCAAACAGGTGGGCACTGGAAGTCAATACTACAAAAGATATCACTTCGCATCAGTCAGAAGAGCCATCCTCATAAAGCGTAAACAACAGAAATGCAGGACAGGGCAAGGAGAAGAGGGAGCCCTGTGAGACTTATAGTGGAAATGTATATTGCCAACGGCCATTCTGGAGAAGTGTATTGTGTTTACTAAAGCATCTAAAAAATGAGCTACAGAGCATAGGGCACTTGCACTCATGGGCGTATATCTTGAGAAAAACAAAAATCGAGAGGACACAGGCACCCCAAAGTTTACCCCCTCTCTGTTTAAAAGATCCTCAACTAGGATATAACTTAAATGTCTCTGGAGGGAAAAAATGGGTAGAGATGTGGTACTTAGGTAGAGTGGAATATTATTCAGCCTGGAAATCAATGAAATATGGCCAGTTGTAACAACTCCGGAGGAGTTACGTATGATCTTTCTAAGTGACAGAATTCAAAAAGAAAAAGACACATATCATAAGATATCACTTAAAGGTGGAATCCAAAATGGCTACACATGAAATAAATTACAAAACAAAAACATAGTCAAATATGTAGAAAACACGCATAAGGCTGCTAAACGGGAAAGGTGGGGAGGGGTGAGGCATCACCCAGGAGGTTGAAATTAGCAAAGATACCATTCCAAATACCAAACTGATAATCAACAAGGCCTACACGGTAGCTAAAAGAACTGCACTCAGCACACTCAAGTCACCGGAAAAGAATATATACGACTGGTAAGAATCTGAAAAAGAATTTACTGATGTCTCTCTGTACGTGAATCAAGTGGATGTACAGCAGCAAGAAACAGAGCTTTGAAAATCAGCTGTAACCAATATAGTAATAAATTGAAAAAAATAAACGACAGAGAGACAGAGAAAACCTCTTACAACTTTTCCTCAGGGCCGGTGATGCAACATGGATTGAACACATCTAGACCCACAGCAGGATGAGACATAAGGCTGGAAACTGTTTGCGCTAAGAGAAATGTGAGGTTGGGTGAGGAAATGCACACCCTTTAAAGTAATACTACCTGGTACCCATTCAATGGGTCCCAAATATGCAGGTTCAAGGGATCGTCCTACAGCTAAAACATGCATGGAAAACCCAGAGGACTGTACACCATGTGATCGGGAGATGTGTCTAAAATGCAGCTCATTTATCCTCTCCTGGTGCTCCTGTTCACCATTCCAGCCACGTTACTTAGAATCTCCCCACTTGGAGAATCAGCACATTTCAACTTCTGTTTCACACATTTTGCAAATTGTGAGGAGGATGAACGGGGAACCAATGAGAGAATAGTTGTAGGGGTTTGGACGGGCACATATCACTCTAATTTCCCATTAAGAATAAGAATTGAAAAAAGGCTCAGCCCGCCTCGCCCGAGCCAAAATAGGGCCTGAAGCAATCCTGCGGGTTTGAGGCCAGCTCACAAAAGAGCAACTTAAAAAATGGAGCTCAGGGTCACTGCAGTTCACAAACCTGCAGAGTTATAAATGAAAACTAACGTCCAAAAATATGTTGAGGTAAGGCAAAGAAGAGGATCTGAATGCAAGACAGAATTGCAAGAAACAGATTTCAAGAGATAGATTGGACTCGTCTTTAAAGCACATGAAAAGCGGCAGAATTTCGACAATGATGCAGTTGGCCCAAAAGGGCGTATGCGTTTTTTCCTGATTATATCCAGGAAAAAACGCATACGCACTTTATGGGCAACGAAGCAAGCAAGCAATGCAAATGTGCACAACAAAGAAGTCTCATTTCCCACTGGTCAAAAGGGCCATCCTAAAAAATTGTAAAAACCAGAAATGCAGGACAGGCCATGGAGAACAGGGAGCCTTTATACGCTGATGGGCAGTGTGTGAACTGCCGAGAGCCACTCTGGAGAAGTGTATGGTGGTTCCTAAATCATCTAAAAAACAGAGCTACAGAGCATAGGACACTTCCAATCATGGGAGTATATCTAGGGAAATCTAAAAATTAACAAGACACAAGCACACCACAGTTTAGGGCTACTCTGTTTACAAGAACCTCAACTTCAGTATACCTTAAATATCCCAGGAAAGAGAACAATGGATAAAGAAGATGTGGTACTTATGTACAATGGAATATCTCTTCACCATGAAATCAATGTAATAAGGCTAGTAGAAGGATAAAGAGTGGATTTAGGTCCGATAATACTACTTGAAATAAGTCAAACAGAAAAAGAAACATATCATAAGATATCACTTATAGAGGGAGGGTAAATATGGCTGCACAAGAAATGAATTACAGAACAGAACAGTGTCTCACATTTAGAAAACACACTTATTTCAGCTTAAGGGGAAAGGAGAGGTGGGGTGATGCATAAAACCAGAGTTTGAAATTAGCACAGATACCGTTCAATAAACCAAATAGATATTAGACAAGATCTACACCTTGCTCAATGAACTGGCCTCAACACACCCTATACACCGCAGAGAAATATATCTGAGTAATAAGAATCTTAAAACCCATGTATTGATATATCTCCATAAGGGAATCAAGTGTGTGCAGAGTGGCACAAACACAGCAGTGAAAATGAGCTAAACCCCATTATAGAAATAAATTTTAAAAACAAAACGCAGAAACAATGAAAGAGAGAAAAATTCTTACAAAATTCGCTCAGGGGCTGTGATGCAACCTGGATTGACCACATATAAACCCACAGCTGGATAAGACATAAGGCTGGACACTTGGGGCTGAGAGGATTGATGAGCTTTGGTGAGCAACTGCCAAAAGTTTAATGCAATACTTCATGCTACTCATTCCAAGGGTCCCAACACTCCAGGTTGAAGGGAATCTTCCTACAGCTAAACCATGCTTGGGAAACCCAGCGACTGGTATACCATATGATCGGGAAAGGTTTCTAAAACGCACCTCATTTTTCCTCTCCTGGGGCTCCGGATCGACATTCCAGCCGCTTTACCAAAAATATCCCCACATGGAGAGTCAATGCCTTTAAGTTCTGGTATCGCACAGTCTGCAGTTAGTGCGGAGGATGAATGGGAATAGGGGGAACCAGTGAGAAACTAGCTGTAGCGGTTTCAAGGGGCACATGTCACTCTAAATTCACATCAGTAAGAAGAATAAACCAAAGGCACAGCAAGGTGCCCCAGAAGAAGAATAGGGCCTGAAGGAATCCTGTGGTTATGAGGCAAGATCACAAAAATAAGAGCTGAAAAATGGAGCTAAGGGCCACTGCAATTCAAAAACCTGCAGAGTTATAAAGGCCAACTATTTTCAAAAAATATATTGAGGTAAGGCGATGAAGAGGCATTGAAAGCAAGGCAGAATTGCAGGAAAACGATTTCAGGAGGTAGACTGGAATTGCATTTAAAGCATAGGAAAAGAGGCAGAACGTCCACAATGATGCACTTGGCCAAAAAGGGTGTATGCCTTTTTTCCTGAATTTATTCAGGAAAAAAGGCATACGCCCTTTTTGGCCAACCAAGCAAGCTTGCAAAGGAAATCTGCACTACAATGAAGTCTCACTTCCCCCTGGTCAAAAGGGCCATCTGAAAAAAGTGTAAAATCCAGAAAGGCAGGACAGGCCATGGAGAACTGGGAGCCTTGTTATGCTGATGGGCGGGATGTGTATGGTGTTTCCTGAAACATCTAAAAAACAAAGCAACAGAGCCTAGGGCACTTCCACTTATGGTCCTATAGCTTAGGGAAATTAAAATCAAAAAGACACAGCCACCCCAAAATTTGGGACGCCTCTGTTTACAAGAACCTCGTTAACCGTACAAGTTCAATAACAAAGAAAGTGAAAAATGGATAAAGAACTTGTGGTACTTACGTACAATGCAGTATCACTCAGTAATGAAATCTATGTCATCAGGCCCGTAGCAGCATAATGAGTGGATTCAGGTACGATGATTCTAACTGAAATAAGACACACAGAAAAAGAAACATCATAAGATATCACTAATACACGGAATGTAAACTTGGCTACACAGGAACTGAATACCAAAACAGAACAGGGTCTCAAATTTAGAAAACCAACTTATGCTTGCTTAAGGGGAAAGGTGAGTTGGGGTGCTGCATAAAACCACAGATTGAAATGAACACAGATAAAGTTCCTTAAGCCAAATATGGAATAGACAAGAGCTACTCCTTGCTCAACGAAATGGACTCAACACCCCATATTAAACGCCTAAGAATGTACCTGAGTAGTAAGTATCTTAAAACCTATGGATTGCTATGTCTCCAAAAGAGAATCAAGCATGTGTACAGGGGCATAAACGCAGCAGTGATAGGATTGGAGAGGTTCAGTGAGCAAATGAAGACCCTTTGAAGTCATATTGCATGGTACCCATTCCACGGGTCTCAACTCTCCAGGTTTAAGGTATTCTTCCTTCAGCTAAAACATGCATGTGGAACCCAGAGTATGATCAACCGTGTGAACGGGAGACATGTTCAAATATGTCTCAGTTTTCCTCCCCTGGTACTCGGGTGCAACATTCCAGACGCTTTACTAACACTCTCCCCACTTGGAGAGTCAGCGCCTTTAAACTCCTGTTTGGCCCAGTTTGCAATTTCTGCGGAAGATGAACAGAAATAGGGAGAACCAATGAGAGACTAGCTGGAGGTGTCTGGACGGGCAAATTTAACTCTCATTTCCCACCAGGAAGAGGAAATAACCAAAGGCTCAGCATGCCGTGCCGGAACCAGATTAGGGCCTGAAGACATCCTGCGGTGTTGCAGCCAGCTCACAAGAAAGCGAGTTGAAGAAAGGAGCTCAGGGGCACTGTAATTCACAAAACTGCAGAGTTATAAATGACAGCTATCGTCCAAAAATATACTGAAGTAAGGCTGCCAAGAGGACTTGAAAGCGGGGCAGAATTGCAGGAAACCGATTTCAGGAGGTAGACTGGAATTGCATTGAAAGCATAGGAAAAGAGGCAGAACGTCCACAATGATGCACTTGGCCAAAAAGGGCGTATGCGTTTTTTCCTGAATATATTCAGGAAAAAACGCATACGCCCTTTTTGGCCAACCAAGCAAGCTTGCAAAGGAAATCTGCACTACAATGAAGTCTCACTTCCCCCCGGTCAAAAGGGCCATCTGAAAAAAGTGTAAAATCCAGAAAGGCAGGACAGGCCATGGAGAACTGGGAGCCTTGTTATGCTGATGGGCGGGATGTAAACTGCCAACAGACACTAGGGAGAAGTGTATGGTGTTTCCTGAAACATCTAAAAAACAAAGCAACAGAGCCTAGGGCACTTCCACTTATGGTCCTATAGCTTAGGGAAATTGAAATCAAAAAGACACAGCCACCCCAAAGTTTGGGACGCCTCTGTTTACAAGAACCTCGTTTACAGTACAAGTTCAACATTGCAGAAAGTGAAAAATGGATAAAGAAGTTGTGGTATTTACTTACAAAGCAATATCACTCAGCAATGAAATCTATGTCATCAGGCCCTTAGCAGCACAATGAGTGGATTCAGGTATGATGATTCTAACTGAAATAAGTCACACAGAAAAAGAAACATCATAAGATATCAGTAATACACGGAATGTAAACTTGGCTCCACAGGAACTGAATTACAGAACAGAACAGGGTCTCAAATTAAGAAAACCAACTTATGCTTGCTTAAGGGTAAAGGTGAGTTGGGGTGCTGCATAAAACCAGAGATTGAAATGAGCACAGATAAAGTTCCTTAAGCCAAATATGGAATAGACAAGAGCTACTCCTTGCTCAACGAAATGGACTCAACACCGCATATTAAATGCCTAAGAATGTACCTGACTAGTAAGTATCTTAAAACCTATGGATTGCTATGTCTCCGAAAGAGAATCAAGCATGTGTACAGGGGCATAAACGCAGCAGTGATAGGATTGGAGAGGTTCGGTGAGCAAATGAAGACCCTTTGAAGTCATATTGCATGGTACCCATTCCACGGGTTTCAACTACCCAGGTTTAAGGTATTCTTCCTTCAGCTAAAACATGCATGTGGAACCTAGAGTATGATCAACCAGGTGATTTGGAGACGTGTTCAAATATGTCTCAGTTTTCGTACCCTGGTACTCGGGTGCAACATTCCAGACGCTTTACTAACACTCTCCCGACTTGGAGAGTCAGTCCCTTTAACCTCCTGTTTGGCCCAGTTTGCAATTTCTGCGGAAGATGAACAGGAATAGCGAGAACCAATGAGAGACTAGCTGGAGGTGTCTGGACGGGCAAATTTAACTCTCATTTCCCACCAGGAAGAGGAATTAACCAAAGGCTCAGCGTGCCGTGCCGGAACCAGATTAGGGCCTGAAGCCATCCTGCGGTGTTGCGGCCAGCTCAAAAGAAAGCGAGTTGAAGAAAGGAGCTCAGGGGCACTGTAATTCACAAACCTGCAGAGTTATAAATGACAGCAATCGTCCAAAAATATACTGAAGTAAGGCTGCCAAGAGGAATTGAAAGCGGGGCAGAATTGCAGGAAACCGATTTCAGGAGGTAGACTGGAATTGCATTGAAAGCATAGGAAAAGAGGCAGAACGTCCACAATGATGCACTTGGCCAAAAAGGGCGTATGCGTTTTTTCCTGAATATATTCAGGAAAAAACGCATACGCCCTTTTTGGCCAACCAAGCAAGCTTGCAAAGGAAATCTGCACTACAATGAAGTCTCACTTCCCCCCAGTCAAAAGGGCCATCTGAAAAAAGTGTAAAATCCAGAAAGGCAGGACAGGCCATGGAGAACTGGGAGCCTTGTTATGCTGATGGGCGGGATGTAAATTGCCAACAGACACTAGGGAGAAGTGTATGGTGTTTCCTGAAACATCTAAAAAACAAAGCAACAGAGCCTAGGGCACTTCCACTTATGGTCCTATAGCTTAGGGAAATTAAAATCAAAAAGACACAGCCACCCCAAAGTTTGGGACGCCTCTGTTTACAAGAACCTCGTTTACAGTACAAGTTCAACATCGCAGAAAGTGAAAAATGGATAAAGAAGTTGTGGTATTTACTTACAAAGCAATATCACTCAGCAATGAAATCTATGTCATCAGGCCCTTAGCAGCACAATGAGTGGATTCAGGTATGATGATTCTAACTGAAATAAGTCACACAGAAAAAGAAACATCATAAGATATCAGTAATACACGGAATGTAAACTTGGCTACACAGGAACTGAATTACAGAACAGAACAGGGTCTCAAATTTAGAAAACCAACTTATGCTTGCTTAAGGGTAAAGGTGAGTTGGGGTGCTGCATAAAACCAGAGATTGAAATGAGCACAGATAAAGTTCCTTAAGCCAAATATGAAATAGACAAGAGCTACCTCCTGCTCAACGAAATGGACTCAACACCGCATATTAAATGCCTAAGAATGTACCAGACTAGTAAGTATCTTAAAACCTATGGATTGCTATGTCTCCGAAAGAGAATCAAGCATGTGTACAGGGGCATAAACGCAGCAGCGATAGTATTGGAGAGGTTCGGTGAGCAAATGAAGACCCTTTGAAGTCATATTGCATGGTACCCATTCCACGGGTTTCAACTACCCAGGTTTAAGGTATTCTTCCTTCAGCTAAAACATGCATGTGGAACCTAGAGTATGATCAACCATGTGATCGGGAGACGTGTTCAAATATGTCTCAGTTTTCGTACCCTGGTACTCGGGTGCAACATTCCAGACGCTTTACTAACACCCTCCCGACTTGGAGAGTCAGTCCCTTTAACCTCCTGTTTGGCCCAGTTTGCAATTTCTGCGGAAGATGAACAGGAATAGCGAGAACCAATGAGAGACTAGCTGGAGGTGTCTGGACGGGCAAATTTAACTCTCATTTCCCACCAGGAAGAGGAATTAACCAAAGGCTCAGCGTGCCGTGCCGGAACCAGATTAGGGCCTGAAGCCATCCTGCGGTGTTGCGGCCAGCTCAAAAGAAAGCGAGTTGAAGAAAGGAGCTCAGGGGCACTGTAATTCACAAACCTGCAGAGTTATAAATGACAGCTATCGTCCAAAAATATACTGAAGTAAGGCTGCCAAGAGGACTTGAAAGCGGGGCAGAATTGCAGGAAACCGATTTCAGGAGGTAGACTGGAATTGCATTGAAAGCATAGGAAAAGAGGCAGAACGTCCACAATGATGCACTTGGCCAAAAAGGGCGTATGCGTTTTTTCCTGAATATATTCAGGAAAAAACGCATACGCCCTTTTTGGCCAACCAAGCAAGCTTGCAAAGGAAATCTGCACTACAATGAAGTCTCACTTCCCCCCGGTCAAAAGGGCCATCTGAAAAAAGTGTAAAATCCAGAAAGGCAGGACAGGCCATGGAGAACTGGGAGCCTTGTTATGCTGATGGGCGGGATGTAAATTGCCAACAGACACTCGGGAGAAGTGTATGGTGTTTCCTGAAACATCTAAAAAACAAAGCAACAGAGCCTAGGGCACTTCCACTTATGGTCCTATAGCTTAGGGAAATTAAAATCAAAAAGACACAGCCACCCCAAAGTTTGGGACGCCTCTGTTTACAAGAACCTCGTTTACAGTACAAGTTCAACATCGCAGAAAGTGAAAAATGGATAAAGAAGTTGTGGTATTTACTTACAAAGCAATATCACTCAGCAATGAAATCTATGTCATCAGGCCCTTAGCAGCACAATGAGTGGATTCAGGTATGATGATTCTAACTGAAATAAGTCACACAGAAAAAGAAACATCATAAGATATCAGTAATACACGGAATGTAAACTTGTCTACACATGAACTGAATCACAGAACAGAACAGGGTCTCAAATTTAGAAAACCAACTTATGCTTGCTTAAGGGGAAAGGTGAGTTGGGGTGCTGCATAAAACCAGAGATTGAAATGAGCACAGATAAAGTTCCTTAAGCCAAATATGGAATAGACAAGAGCTACTCCTTGCTCAAAGAAATGGACTCAACACCGCATATTAAACGCCTAAGAATGTACCTGACTAGTAAGTATCTTAAAACCTATGGATTGCTATGTCTCCGAAAGAGAATCAATCATGTGTACAGGGGCATAAACACAGCAGTGATAGGATTGGAGAGGTTCGGTGAGCAAATGAAGACCCTTTGAAGTCATATTGCATGGTACCCATTCCACGGGTTTCAACTACCCAGGTTTAAGGTATTCTTCCTTCAGCTAAAACATGCATGTGGAACCTATAGTATGATCAACCATGTGATCGGGAGACGTGTTCAAATATGTCTCAGTTTTCGTACCCTGGTACTCGGGTGCAACATTCCTGACGCTTTACTAACACCCTCCCGACTTGGAGAGTCAGTCCCTTTAACCTCCTGTTTGGCCCAGTTTGCAATTTCTGCGGAAGATGAACAGGAATAGCGAGAACCAATGAGAGACTAGCTGGAGGTGTCTGGACGGGCAAATTTAACTCTCATTTCCCACCAGGAAGAGGAATTAACCAAAGGCTCAGCGTGCCGTGCCGGAACCAGATTAGGGCCTGAAGCCATCCTGCGGTGTTGCGGCCAGCTCAAAAGAAAGCGAGTTGAAGAAAGGAGCTCAGGGGCACTGTAATTCACAAACCTGCAGAGTTATAAATGACAGCTATCGTCCAAAAATATACTGAAGTAAGGCTGCCAAGAGGACTTGAAAGCGGGGCAGAATTGCAGGAAACTGATTTCAGGAGGTAGACTGGAATTGCATTGAAAGGATAGGAAAAGAGGCAGAACGTCCACAATGATGCACTTGGCCAAAAAGGGCGTATGCGTTTTTTCCTGAATATATTCAGGAAAAAACGCATACGCCCTTTTTGGCCAACCAAGCAAGCTTGCAAAGGAAATCTGCACTACAATGAAGTCTCACTTCCCCCCGGTCAAAAGGGCCATCTGAAAAAAGTGTAAAATCCAGAAAGGCAGGACAGGCCATGGAGAACTGGGAGCCTTGTTATGCTGATGGGCGGGATGTAAATTGCCAACAGACACTCGGGAGAAGTGTATGGTGTTTCCTGAAACATCTAAAAAACAAAGCAACAGAGCCTAGGGCACTTCCACTTATGGTCCTATAGCTTAGGGAAATTAAAATCAAAAAGACACAGCCACCCCAAAGTTTGGGATGCCTCTGTTTACAAGAACCTCGTTTACAGTACAAGTCCAACATCGCAGAAAGTGAAAAATGGATAAAGAAGTTGTGGTATTTACTTACAAAGCAATATCACTCAGCAATGAAATCTATGTCATCAGGCCCTTAGCAGCACAATGAGTGGATTCAGGTATGATGATTCTAACTGAAATAAGTCACACAGAAAAAGAAACATCATAAGATATCAGTAATAGACGGAATGTAAACTTGGCTACACAGGAACTGAATTACAGAACAGAACAGGGTCTCAAATTTAGAAAACCAACTTATGCTTGCTTAAGGGGAAAGGTGAGTTGGGGTGCTGCATAAAACCAGAGATTGAAATGAACACAGATAAAGTTCCTTAAGCCAAATATGGAATAGACAAGAGCTACTCCTTGCTCAACGAAATGGACTCAACACCGCATATTAAATGCCTAAGAATGTACCTGACTAGTAAGTATCTTAAAACCTATGGATTGCTATGTCTCCGAAAGAGAATCAAGCATGTGTACAGGGGCATAAACGCAGCAGTGATAGGATTGGAGAGGTTTGGTGAGCAAATGAAGACCCTCTGAAGTCATATTGCATGGTACCCATTCCACGGGTTTCAACTACCCAGGTTTAAGGTATTCTTCCTTCAGCTAAAACATGCATGTGGAACCTAGAGTATGATCAACCATGTGATCGGGAGACGTGTTCAAATATGTCTCAGTTTTCGTACCCTGGTACTCGGGTGCAACATTCCAGACGCTTTACTAACACCCTCCCGACTTGGAGAGTCAGTCCCTTTAACCTCCTGTTTGGCCCAGTTTGCAATTTCTGCGGAAGATGAACAGGAATAGCGAGAACCAATGAGAGACTAGCTGGAGGTGTCTGGACGGGCAAATTTAACCCTCATTTCCCACCAGGAAGAGGAATTAACCAAAGGCTCAGCGTGCCGTGCCGGAACCAGATTAGGGCCTGAAACCATCCTGCGGTGTTGCGGCCAGCTCAAAAGAAAGCGAGTTGAAGAAAGGAGCTCAGGGGCACTGTAATTCACAAACCTGCAGAGTTATAAATGACAGCTATCGTCCAAAAATATACTGAAGTAAGGCTGCCAAGAGGACTTGAAAGCGGGGCAGAATTGCAGGAAACCGATTTCAGGAGGTAGACTGGAATTGCATTGAAAGCATAGGAAAAGAGGCAGAACGTCCACAATGATGCACTTGGCCAAAAAGGGCGTATGCGTTTTTTCCTGAATATATTCAGGAAAAAACGCATACGCCCTTTTTGGCCAACCAAGCAAGCTTGCAAAGGAAATCTGCACTACAATGAAGTCTCACTTCCCCCCGGTCAAAAGGGCCATCTGAAAAAAGTGTAAAATCCAGAAAGGCGGGACAGCCCATGGAGAACTGGGAGCCTTGTTATGCTGATGGGCGGGATGTAAATTGCCAACAGACACTCGGGAGAAGTGTATGGTGTTTCCTGAAACATCTAAAAAACAAAGCAACAGAGCCTAGGGCACTTCCACTTATGGTCCTATAGCTTAGGGAAATTAAAATCAAAAAGACACAGCCACCCCAAAGTTTGGGACGCCTCTGTTTACAAGAACCTCGTTTACAGTACAAGTTCAACATCGCAGAAAGTGAAAAATGGATAAAGAAGTTGTGGTATTTACTTACAAAGCAATATCACTCAGCAATGAAATCTATGTCATCAGGCCCTTAGCAGCACAATGAGTGGATTCAGGTATGATGATTCTAACTGAAATAAGTCACACAGAAAAAGAAACATCATAAGATATCAGTAATACACGGAATGTAAACTTGGCTACACAGGAACTGAATTACAGAACAGAACAGGGTCTCAAATTTAGAAAACCAACTTATGCTTGCTTAAGGGGAAAGGTGAGTTGGGGTGCTGCATAAAACCAGAGATTGAAATGAGCACAGATAAAGTTCCTTAAGCCAAATATGGAATAGACAAGAGCTACTCCTTGCTCAACGAAATGGACTCAACACCGCATATTAAACGCCTAAGAATGTACCTGACTAGTAAGTATCTTAAAACCTATGGATTGCTATGTCTCCGAAAGAGAATCAAGCATGTGTACAGGGGCATAAACGCAGCAGTGATAGGATTGGAGAGGTTCGGTGAGCAAATGAAGACCCTTTGAAGTCATATTGCATGGTACCCATTCCACGGGTTTCAACTACCCAGGTTTAAGGTATTCTTCCTTCAGCTAAAACATGCATGTGGAACCTAGAGTCTGATCAACCATGTGATCGGGAGACGTGTTCAAATATGTCTCAGTTTTCGTACCCTGGTACTCGGGTGCAACATTCCAGACGCTTTACTAACACCCTCCCGACTTGGAGAGTCAGTCCCTTTAACCTCCTGTTTGGCCCAGTTTGCAATTTCTGCGGAAGATGAACAGGAATAGCGAGAACCAATGAGAGACTAGCTGGAGGTGTCTGGACGGGCAAATTTAACTCTCATTTCCCACCAGGAAGAGGAATTAACCAAAGGCTCAGCGTGCCGTGCCGGAACCAGATTAGGGCCTGAAGCCATCCTGCGGTGTTGCGGCCAGCTCAAAAGAAAGCGAGTTGAAGAAAGGAGCTCAGGGGCACTGTAATTCACAAACCTGCAGAGTTATAAATGACAGCTATCGTCCAAAAATATACTGAAGTAAGGCTGCCAAGAGGACTTGAAAGCGGGGCAGAATTGCAGGAAACCGATTTCAGGAGGTAGACTGGAATTGCATTGAAAGCATAGGAAAAGAGGCAGAACGTCCACAATGATGCACTTGGCCAAAAAGGGCGTATGCGTTTTTTCCTGAATATATTCAGGAAAAAACGCATACGCCCTTTTTGGCCAACCAAGCAAACTTGCAAAGGAAATCTGCACTACAATGAAGTCTCACTTCCCCCCGGTCAAAAGGGCCATCTGAAAAAAGTGTAAAATCCAGAAAGGCAGGACAGGCCATGGAGAACTGGGAGCCTTGTTATGCTGATGGGCGGGATGTAAATTGCCAACAGACACTCGGGAGAAGTGTATGGTGTTTCCTGAAACATCTAAAAAACAAAGCAACAGAGCCTAGGGCACTTCCACTTATGGTCCTATAGCTTAGGGAAATTAAAATCAAAAAGACACAGCCACCCCAAAGTTTGGGACGCCTCTGTTTACAAGAACCTCGTTTACAGTACAAGTTCAACATCGCAGAAAGTGAAAAATGGATAAAGAAGTTGTGGTATTTACTTACAAAGCAATATCACTCAGCAATGAAATCTATGTCATCAGGCCCTTAGCAGCACAATGAGTGGATTCAGGTATGATGATTCTAACTGAAATAAGTCACACAGAAAAAGAAACATCATAAGATATCAGTAATACACGGAATGTAAACTTGGCTACACAGGAACTGAATTACAGAACAGAACAGGGTCTCAAATTTAGAAAACCAACTTATGCTTGCTTAAGGGGAAAGGTGAGTTGGGGTGCTGCATAAAACCAGAGATTGAAATGAGCACAGATAAAGTTCCTTAAGCCAAATATGGAATAGACAAGAGCTAACTCTTGCTCAACGAAATGGACTCAACACCGCATATTAAATGCCTAAGAATGTACCTGACTAGTAAGTATCTTAAAACCTATGGATTGCTATGTCTCCGAAAGAGAATCAAGCATGTGTACAGGGGCATAAACGCAGCAGTGATAGGATTGGAGAGGTTCGGTGAGCAAATGAAGACCCTTTGAAGTCATATTGCATGGTACCCATTCCACGGGTTTCAACTACCCAGGTTTAAGGTATTCTTCCTTCAGCTAAAACATGCATGTGGAACCTAGAGTATGATCAACCATGTGATCGGGAGACGTGTTCAAATATGTCTCAGTTTTCGTACCCTGGTACTCGGGTGCAACATTCCTGACGCTTTACTAACACCCTCCCGACTTGGAGAGTCAGTCCCTTTAACCTCCTGTTTGGCCCAGTTTGCAATTTCTGCAGAAGATGAACAGGAATAGCGAGAACCAATGAGAGACTAGCTGGAGGTGTCTGGACGGGCAAATTTAACTCTCATTTCCCACCAGGAAGAGGAATTAACCAAAGGCTCAGCGTGCCGTGCCGGAACCAGATTAGGGCCTGAAGCCATCCTGCGGTGTTGCGGCCAGCTCAAAAGAAAGCGAGTTGAAGAAAGGAGCTCAGGGGCACTGTAATTCACAAACCTGCAGAGTTATAAATGACAGCTATCGTCCAAAAATATACTGAAGTAAGGCTGCCAAGAGGACTTGAAAGCGGGGCAGAATTGCAGGAGACCGATTTCAGGAGGTAGACTGGAATTGCATTGAAAGCATAGGAAAAGAGGCAGAACGTCCACAATGATGCACTTGGCCAAAAAGGGCGTATGCGTTTTTTCCTGAATATATTCAGGAAAAAACGCATACGCACTTTTTGGCCAACCAAGCAAGCTTGCAAAGGAAATCTGCACTACAATGAAGTCTCACTTCCCCCCGGTCAAAAGGGCCATCTGAAAAAAGTGTAAAATCCAGAAAGGCAGGACAGGCCATGGAGAACTGAGAGCCTTGTTATGCTGATGGGCGGGATGTAAATTGCCAACAGACACTCGGGAGAAGTGTATGGTGTTTCCTGAAACATCTAAAAAACAAAGCAACAGAGCCTAGGGCACTTCCACTTATGGTCCTATAGCTTAGGGAAATTAAAATCAAAAAGACACAGCCACCCCAAACATTGGAACGCCTCTGTTTACAAGAACCTCGTTTACAGTACAAGTTCAACATCGCAGAAAGTGAAAAATGGATAAAGAAGTTGTGGTATTTACTTACAAAGCAATATCACTCAGCAATGAAATCTATGTCATCAGGCCCTTAGCAGCACAATGAGTGGATTCAGGTATGATGATTCTAACTGAAATAAGTCACACAGAAAAAGAAACATCATAAGATATCAGTAATACACGGAATGTAAACTTGGCTACACAGGAACTGAATTACAGAACAGAACAGGGTCTCAAATTTAGAAAACCAACTTATGCTTGCTTAAGGGTAAAGGTGAGTTGGGGTGCTGCATAAAACCAGAGATTGAAATGAGCACAGATAAAGTTCCTTAAGCCAAATATGGAATAGACAAGAGCTACCTCTTGCTCAACGAAATGGACTCAACACCGCATATTAAATGCCTAAGAATGTACCTGACTAGTAAGTATCTTAAAACCTATGGATTGCTATGTCTCCGAAAGAGAATCAAGCATGTGTACAGGGGCATAAACGCAGCAGTGATAGGATTGGAGAGGTTCGGTGAGCAAATGAAAACCCTTTGAAGTCATATTGCATGGTACCCATTCCACGGGTTTCAACTACCCAGGTTTAAGGTATTCTTCCTTCAGCTAAAACATGCATGTGCAACCTAGAGTATGATCAACCATGTGATCGGGAGACGTGTTCAAATATGTCTCAGTTTTCGTACCCTGGTACTCGGGTACAACATTCCAGACGCTTTACTAACACCCTCCCGATTTGGAGAGTCAGTCCCTTTAACCTCCTGTTTGGCCCAGTTTGCAATTTCTGCGGAAGATGAACAGGAATAGCGAGAACCAATGAGAGACTAGCTGGAGGTGTCTGGACGGGCAAATTTAACTCTCATTTCCCACCAGGAAGAGGAATTAACCAAAGGCTCAGCGTGCCGTGCCGGAACCAGATTAGGGCCTGAAGCCATCCTGCGGTGTTGCGGCCAGCTCAAAAGAAAGCGAGTTGAAGAAAGGAGCTCAGGGGCACTGTAATTCACAAACCTGCAGAGTTATAAATGACAGCTATCGTCCAAAAATATACTGAAGTAAGGCTGCCAAGAGGACTTGAAAGCGGGGCAGAATTGCAGGAAACTGATTTCAGGAGGTAGACTGGAATTGCATTGAAAGGATAGGAAAAGAGGCAGAACGTCCACAATGATGCACTTGGCCAAAAAGGGCGTATGCGTTTTTTCCTGAATATATTCAGGAAAAAACGCATACGCCCTTTTTGGCCAACCAAGCAAGCTTGCAAAGGAAATCTGCACTACAATGAAGTCTCACTTCCCCCCGGTCAAAAGGGCCATCTGAAAAAAGTGTAAAATCCAGAAAGGCAGGACAGGCCATGGAGAACTGGGAGCCTTGTTATGCTGATGGGCGGGATGTAAATTGCCAACAGACACTCGGGAGAAGTGTATGGTGTTTCCTGAAACATCTAAAAAACAAAGCAACAGAGCCTAGGGCACTTCCACTTATGGTCCTATAGCTTAGGGAAATTAAAATCAAAAAGACACAGCCACCCCAAAGTTTGGGATGCCTCTGTTTACAAGAACCTCGTTTACAGTACAAGTCCAACATCGCAGAAAGTGAAAAATGGATAAAGAAGTTGTGGTATTTACTTACAAAGCAATATCACTCAGCAATGAAATCTATGTCATCAGGCCCTTAGCAGCACAATGAGTGGATTCAGGTATGATGATTCTAACTGAAATAAGTCACACAGAAAAAGAAACATCATAAGATATCAGTAATAGACGGAATGTAAACTTGGCTACACAGGAACTGAATTACAGAACAGAACAGGGTCTCAAATTTAGAAAACCAACTTATGCTTGCTTAAGGGGAAAGGTGAGTTGGGGTGCTGCATAAAACCAGAGATTGAAATGAACACAGATAAAGTTCCTTAAGCCAAATATGGAATAGACAAGAGCTACTCCTTGCTCAACGAAATGGACTCAACACCGCATATTAAATGCCTAAGAATGTACCTGACTAGTAAGTATCTTAAAACCTATGGATTGCTATGTCTCCGAAAGAGAATCAAGCATGTGTACAGGGGCATAAACGCAGCAGTGATAGGATTGGAGAGGTTTGGTGAGCAAATGAAGACCCTCTGAAGTCATATTGCATGGTACCCATTCCACGGGTTTCAACTACCCAGGTTTAAGGTATTCTTCCTTCAGCTAAAACATGCATGTGGAACCTAGAGTATGATCAACCATGTGATCGGGAGACGTGTTCAAATATGTCTCAGTTTTCGTACCCTGGTACTCGGGTGCAACATTCCAGACGCTTTACTAACACCCTCCCGACTTGGAGAGTCAGTCCCTTTAACCTCCTGTTTGGCCCAGTTTGCAATTTCTGCGGAAGATGAACAGGAATAGCGAGAACCAATGAGAGACTAGCTGGAGGTGTCTGGACGGGCAAATTTAACCCTCATTTCCCACCAGGAAGAGGAATTAACCAAAGGCTCAGCGTGCCGTGCCGAAACCAGATTAGGGCCTGAAACCATCCTGCGGTGTTGCGGCCAGCTCAAAAGAAAGCGAGTTGAAGAAAGGAGCTCAGGGGCACTGTAATTCACAAACCTGCAGAGTTATAAATGACAGCTATCGTCCAAAAATATACTGAAGTAAGGCTGCCAAGAGGACTTGAAAGCGGGGCAGAATTGCAGGAAACCGATTTCAGGAGGTAGACTGGAATTGCATTGAAAGCATAGGAAAAGAGGCAGAACGTCCACAATGATGCACTTGGCCAAAAAGGGCGTATGCGTTTTTTCCTGAATATATTCAGGAAAAAACGCATACGCCCTTTTTGGCCAACCAAGCAAGCTTGCAAAGGAAATCTGCACTACAATGAAGTCTCACTTCCCCCCGGTCAAAAGGGCCATCTGAAAAAAGTGTAAAATCCAGAAAGGCGGGACAGCCCATGGAGAACTGGGAGCCTTGTTATGCTGATGGGCGGGATGTAAATTGCCAACAGACACTCGGGAGAAGTGTATGGTGTTTCCTGAAACATCTAAAAAACAAAGCAACAGAGCCTAGGGCACTTCCACTTATGGTCCTATAGCTTAGGGAAATTAAAATCAAAAAGACACAGCCACCCCAAAGTTTGGGACGCCTCTGTTTACAAGAACCTCGTTTACAGTACAAGTTCAACATCGCAGAAAGTGAAAAATGGATAAAGAAGTTGTGGTATTTACTTACAAAGCAATATCACTCAGCAATGAAATCTATGTCATCAGGCCCTTAGCAGCACAATGAGTGGATTCAGGTATGATGATTCTAACTGAAATAAGTCACACAGAAAAAGAAACATCATAAGATATCAGTAATACACGGAATGTAAACTTGGCTACACAGGAACTGAATTACAGAACAGAACAGGGTCTCAAATTTAGAAAACCAACTTATGCTTGCTTAAGGGGAAAGGTGAGTTGGGGTGCTGCATAAAACCAGAGATTGAAATGAGCACAGATAAAGTTCCTTAAGCCAAATATGGAATAGACAAGAGCTACTCCTTGCTCAACGAAATGGACTCAACACCGCATATTAAACGCCTAAGAATGTACCTGACTAGTAAGTATCTTAAAACCTATGGATTGCTATGTCTCCGAAAGAGAATCAAGCATGTGTACAGGGGCATAAACGCAGCAGTGATAGGATTGGAGAGGTTCGGTGAGCAAATGAAGACCCTTTGAAGTCATATTGCATGGTACCCATTCCACGGGTTTCAACTACCCAGGTTTAAGGTATTCTTCCTTCAGCTAAAACATGCATGTGGAACCTAGAGTCTGATCAACCATGTGATCGGGAGACGTGTTCAAATATGTCTCAGTTTTCGTACCCTGGTACTCGGGTGCAACATTCCAGACGCTTTACTAACACCCTCCCGACTTGGAGAGTCAGTCCCTTTAACCTCCTGTTTGGCCCAGTTTGCAATTTCTGCGGAAGATGAACAGGAATAGCGAGAACCAATGAGAGACTAGCTGGAGGTGTCTGGACGGGCAAATTTAACTCTCATTTCCCACCAGGAAGAGGAATTAACCAAAGGCTCAGCGTGCCGTGCCGGAACCAGATTAGGGCCTGAAGCCATCCTGCGGTGTTGCGGCCAGCTCAAAAGAAAGCGAGTTGAAGAAAGGAGCTCAGGGGCACTGTAATTCACAAACCTGCAGAGTTATAAATGACAGCTATCGTCCAAAAATATACTGAAGTAAGGCTGCCAAGAGGACTTGAAAGCGGGGCAGAATTGCAGGAAACCGATTTCAGGAGGTAGACTGGAATTGCATTGAAAGCATAGGAAAAGAGGCAGAACGTCCACAATGATGCACTTGGCCAAAAAGGGCGTATGCGTTTTTTCCTGAATATATTCAGGAAAAAACGCATACGCCCTTTTTGGCCAACCAAGCAAACTTGCAAAGGAAATCTGCACTACAATGAAGTCTCACTTCCCCCCGGTCAAAAGGGCCATCTGAAAAAAGTGTAAAATCCAGAAAGGCAGGACAGGCCATGGAGAACTGGGAGCCTTGTTATGCTGATGGGCGGGATGTAAATTGCCAACAGACACTCGGGAGAAGTGTATGGTGTTTCCTGAAACATCTAAAAAACAAAGCAACAGAGCCTAGGGCACTTCCACTTATGGTCCTATAGCTTAGGGAAATTAAAATCAAAAAGACACAGCCACCCCAAAGTTTGGGACGCCTCTGTTTACAAGAACCTCGTTTACAGTACAAGTTCAACATCGCAGAAAGTGAAAAATGGATAAAGAAGTTGTGGTATTTACTTACAAAGCAATATCACTCAGCAATGAAATCTATGTCATCAGGCCCTTAGCAGCACAATGAGTGGATTCAGGTATGATGATTCTAACTGAAATAAGTCACACAGAAAAAGAAACATCATAAGATATCAGTAATACACGGAATGTAAACTTGGCTACACAGGAACTGAATTACAGAACAGAACAGGGTCTCAAATTTAGAAAACCAACTTATGCTTGCTTAAGGGGAAAGGTGAGTTGGGGTGCTGCATAAAACCAGAGATTGAAATGAGCACAGATAAAGTTCCTTAAGCCAAATATGGAATAGACAAGAGCTAACTCTTGCTCAACGAAATGGACTCAACACCGCATATTAAATGCCTAAGAATGTACCTGACTAGTAAGTATCTTAAAACCTATGGATTGCTATGTCTCCGAAAGAGAATCAAGCATGTGTACAGGGGCATAAACGCAGCAGTGATAGGATTGGAGAGGTTCGGTGAGCAAATGAAGACCCTTTGAAGTCATATTGCATGGTACCCATTCCACGGGTTTCAACTACCCAGGTTTAAGGTATTCTTCCTTCAGCTAAAACATGCATGTGGAACCTAGAGTATGATCAACCATGTGATCGGGAGACGTGTTCAAATATGTCTCAGTTTTCGTACCCTGGTACTCGGGTGCAACATTCCTGACGCTTTACTAACACCCTCCCGACTTGGAGAGTCAGTCCCTTTAACCTCCTGTTTGGCCCAGTTTGCAATTTCTGCAGAAGATGAACAGGAATAGCGAGAACCAATGAGAGACTAGCTGGAGGTGTCTGGACGGGCAAATTTAACTCTCATTTCCCACCAGGAAGAGGAATTAACCAAAGGCTCAGCGTGCCGTGCCGGAACCAGATTAGGGCCTGAAGCCATCCTGCGGTGTTGCGGCCAGCTCAAAAGAAAGCGAGTTGAAGAAAGGAGCTCAGGGGCACTGTAATTCACAAACCTGCAGAGTTATAAATGACAGCTATCGTCCAAAAATATACTGAAGTAAGGCTGCCAAGAGGACTTGAAAGCGGGGCAGAATTGCAGGAGACCGATTTCAGGAGGTAGACTGGAATTGCATTGAAAGCATAGGAAAAGAGGCAGAACGTCCACAATGATGCACTTGGCCAAAAAGGGCGTATGCGTTTTTTCCTGAATATATTCAGGAAAAAACGCATACGCACTTTTTGGCCAACCAAGCAAGCTTGCAAAGGAAATCTGCACTACAATGAAGTCTCACTTCCCCCCGGTCAAAAGGGCCATCTGAAAAAAGTGTAAAATCCAGAAAGGCAGGACAGGCCATGGAGAACTGAGAGCCTTGTTATGCTGATGGGCGGGATGTAAATTGCCAACAGACACTCGGGAGAAGTGTATGGTGTTTCCTGAAACATCTAAAAAACAAAGCAACAGAGCCTAGGGCACTTCCACTTATGGTCCTATAGCTTAGGGAAATTAAAATCAAAAAGACACAGCCACCCCAAACATTGGAACGCCTCTGTTTACAAGAACCTCGTTTACAGTACAAGTTCAACATCGCAGAAAGTGAAAAATGGATAAAGAAGTTGTGGTATTTACTTACAAAGCAATATCACTCAGCAATGAAATCTATGTCATCAGGCCCTTAGCAGCACAATGAGTGGATTCAGGTATGATGATTCTAACTGAAATAAGTCACACAGAAAAAGAAACATCATAAGATATCAGTAATACACGGAATGTAAACTTGGCTACACAGGAACTGAATTACAGAACAGAACAGGGTCTCAAATTTAGAAAACCAACTTATGCTTGCTTAAGGGTAAAGGTGAGTTGGGGTGCTGCATAAAACCAGAGATTGAAATGAGCACAGATAAAGTTCCTTAAGCCAAATATGGAATAGACAAGAGCTACCTCTTGCTCAACGAAATGGACTCAACACCGCATATTAAATGCCTAAGAATGTACCTGACTAGTAAGTATCTTAAAACCTATGGATTGCTATGTCTCCGAAAGAGAATCAAGCATGTGTACAGGGGCATAAACGCAGCAGTGATAGGATTGGAGAGGTTCGGTGAGCAAATGAAAACCCTTTGAAGTCATATTGCATGGTACCCATTCCACGGGTTTCAACTACCCAGGTTTAAGGTATTCTTCCTTCAGCTAAAACATGCATGTGCAACCTAGAGTATGATCAACCATGTGATCGGGAGACGTGTTCAAATATGTCTCAGTTTTCGTACCCTGGTACTCGGGTACAACATTCCAGACGCTTTACTAACACCCTCCCGATTTGGAGAGTCAGTCCCTTTAACCTCCTGTTTGGCCCAGTTTGCAATTTCTGCGGAAGATGAACAGGAATAGCGAGAACCAATGAGAGACTAGCTGGAGGTGTCTGGACGGGCAAATTTAACTCTCATTTCCCACCAGGAAGAGGAATTAACCAAAGGCTCAGCGTGCCGTGCCGGAACCAGATTAGGGCCTGAAGCCATCCTGCGGTGTTGCGGCCAGCTCAAAAGAAAGCGAGTTGAAGAAAGGAGCTCAGGGGCACTGTAATTCACAAACCTGCAGAGTTATAAATGACAGCTATCGTCCAAAAATATACTGAAGTAAGGCTGCCAAGAGGACTTGAAAGCGGGGCAGAATTGCAGGAAACTGATTTCAGGAGGTAGACTGGAATTGCATTGAAAGGATAGGAAAAGAGGCAGAACGTCCACAATGATGCACTTGGCCAAAAAGGGCGTATGCGTTTTTTCCTGAATATATTCAGGAAAAAACGCATACGCCCTTTTTGGCCAACCAAGCAAGCTTGCAAAGGAAATCTGCACTACAATGAAGTCTCACTTCCCCCCGGTCAAAAGGGCCATCTGAAAAAAGTGTAAAATCCAGAAAGGCAGGACAGGCCATGGAGAACTGGGAGCCTTGTTATGCTGATGGGCGGGATGTAAATTGCCAACAGACACTCGGGAGAAGTGTATGGTGTTTCCTGAAACATCTAAAAAACAAAGCAACAGAGCCTAGGGCACTTCCACTTATGGTCCTATAGCTTAGGGAAATTAAAATCAAAAAGACACAGCCACCCCAAAGTTTGGGATGCCTCTGTTTACAAGAACCTCGTTTACAGTACAAGTCCAACATCGCAGAAAGTGAAAAATGGATAAAGAAGTTGTGGTATTTACTTACAAAGCAATATCACTCAGCAATGAAATCTATGTCATCAGGCCCTTAGCAGCACAATGAGTGGATTCAGGTATGATGATTCTAACTGAAATAAGTCACACAGAAAAAGAAACATCATAAGATATCAGTAATAGACGGAATGTAAACTTGGCTACACAGGAACTGAATTACAGAACAGAACAGGGTCTCAAATTTAGAAAACCAACTTATGCTTGCTTAAGGGGAAAGGTGAGTTGGGGTGCTGCATAAAACCAGAGATTGAAATGAACACAGATAAAGTTCCTTAAGCCAAATATGGAATAGACAAGAGCTACTCCTTGCTCAACGAAATGGACTCAACACCGCATATTAAATGCCTAAGAATGTACCTGACTAGTAAGTATCTTAAAACCTATGGATTGCTATGTCTCCGAAAGAGAATCAAGCATGTGTACAGGGGCATAAACGCAGCAGTGATAGGATTGGAGAGGTTTGGTGAGCAAATGAAGACCCTCTGAAGTCATATTGCATGGTACCCATTCCACGGGTTTCAACTACCCAGGTTTAAGGTATTCTTCCTTCAGCTAAAACATGCATGTGGAACCTAGAGTATGATCAACCATGTGATCGGGAGACGTGTTCAAATATGTCTCAGTTTTCGTACCCTGGTACTCGGGTGCAACATTCCAGACGCTTTACTAACACCCTCCCGACTTGGAGAGTCAGTCCCTTTAACCTCCTGTTTGGCCCAGTTTGCAATTTCTGCGGAAGATGAACAGGAATAGCGAGAACCAATGAGAGACTAGCTGGAGGTGTCTGGACGGGCAAATTTAACCCTCATTTCCCACCAGGAAGAGGAATTAACCAAAGGCTCAGCGTGCCGTGCCGAAACCAGATTAGGGCCTGAAACCATCCTGCGGTGTTGCGGCCAGCTCAAAAGAAAGCGAGTTGAAGAAAGGAGCTCAGGGGCACTGTAATTCACAAACCTGCAGAGTTATAAATGACAGCTATCGTCCAAAAATATACTGAAGTAAGGCTGCCAAGAGGACTTGAAAGCGGGGCAGAATTGCAGGAAACCGATTTCAGGAGGTAGACTGGAATTGCATTGAAAGCATAGGAAAAGAGGCAGAACGTCCACAATGATGCACTTGGCCAAAAAGGGCGTATGCGTTTTTTCCTGAATATATTCAGGAAAAAACGCATACGCCCTTTTTGGCCAACCAAGCAAGCTTGCAAAGGAAATCTGCACTACAATGAAGTCTCACTTCCCCCCGGTCAAAAGGGCCATCTGAAAAAAGTGTAAAATCCAGAAAGGCGGGACAGCCCATGGAGAACTGGGAGCCTTGTTATGCTGATGGGCGGGATGTAAATTGCCAACAGACACTCGGGAGAAGTGTATGGTGTTTCCTGAAACATCTAAAAAACAAAGCAACAGAGCCTAGGGCACTTCCACTTATGGTCCTATAGCTTAGGGAAATTAAAATCAAAAAGACACAGCCACCCCAAAGTTTGGGACGCCTCTGTTTACAAGAACCTCGTTTACAGTACAAGTTCAACATCGCAGAAAGTGAAAAATGGATAAAGAAGTTGTGGTATTTACTTACAAAGCAATATCACTCAGCAATGAAATCTATGTCATCAGGCCCTTAGCAGCACAATGAGTGGATTCAGGTATGATGATTCTAACTGAAATAAGTCACACAGAAAAAGAAACATCATAAGATATCAGTAATACACGGAATGTAAACTTGGCTACACAGGAACTGAATTACAGAACAGAACAGGGTCTCAAATTTAGAAAACCAACTTATGCTTGCTTAAGGGTAAAGGTGAGTTGGGGTGCTGCATAAAACCAGAGATTGAAATGAGCACAGATAAAGTTCCTTAAGCCAAATATGGAATAGACAAGAGCTACTCCTTGCTCAACGAAATGGACTCAACACCGCATATTAAACGCCTAAGAATGTACCTGACTAGTAAGTATCTTAAAACCTATGGATTGCTATGTCTCCGAAAGAGAATCAAGCATGTGTACAGGGGCATAAACGCAGCAGTGATAGGATTGGAGAGGTTCGGTGAGCAAATGAAGACCCTTTGAAGTCATATTGCATGGTACCCATTCCACGGGTTTCAACTACCCAGGTTTAAGGTATTCTTCCTTCAGCTAAAACATGCATGTGGAACCTAGAGTCTGATCAACCATGTGATCGGGAGACGTGTTCAAATATGTCTCAGTTTTCGTACCCTGGTACTCGGGTGCAACATTCCAGACGCTTTACTAACACCCTCCCGACTTGGAGAGTCAGTCCCTTTAACCTCCTGTTTGGCCCAGTTTGCAATTTCTGCGGAAGATGAACAGGAATAGCGAGAACCAATGAGAGACTAGCTGGAGGTGTCTGGACGGGCAAATTTAACTCTCATTTCCCACCAGGAAGAGGAATTAACCAAAGGCTCAGCGTGCCGTGCCGGAACCAGATTAGGGCCTGAAGCCATCCTGCGGTGTTGCGGCCAGCTCAAAAGAAAGCGAGTTGAAGAAAGGAGCTCAGGGGCACTGTAATTCACAAACCTGCAGAGTTATAAATGACAGCTATCGTCCAAAAATATACTGAAGTAAGGCTGCCAAGAGGACTTGAAAGCGGGGCAGAATTGCAGGAAACCGATTTCAGGAGGTAGACTGGAATTGCATTGAAAGCATAGGAAAAGAGGCAGAACGTCCACAATGATGCACTTGGCCAAAAAGGGCGTATGCGTTTTTTCCTGAATATATTCAGGAAAAAACGCATACGCCCTTTTTGGCCAACCAAGCAAACTTGCAAAGGAAATCTGCACTACAATGAAGTCTCACTTCCCCCCGGTCAAAAGGGCCATCTGAAAAAAGTGTAAAATCCAGAAAGGCAGGACAGGCCATGGAGAACTGGGAGCCTTGTTATGCTGATGGGCGGGATGTAAATTGCCAACAGACACTCGGGAGAAGTGTATGGTGTTTCCTGAAACATCTAAAAAACAAAGCAACAGAGCCTAGGGCACTTCCACTTATGGTCCTATAGCTTAGGGAAATTAAAATCAAAAAGACACAGCCACCCCAAAGTTTGGGACGACTCTGTTTACAAGAACCTCGTTTACAGTACAAGTTCAACATCGCAGAAAGTGAAAAATGGATAAAGAAGTTGTGGTATTTACTTACAAAACAATATCACTCAGCAATGAAATCTATGTCATCAGGCCCTTAGCAGCACAATGAGTGGATTCAGGTATGATGATTCTAACTGAAATAAGTCACACAGAAAAAGAAACATCATAAGATATCAGTAATACACGGAATGTAAACTTGGCTACACAGGAACTGAATTACAGAACAGAACAGGGTCTCAAATTTAGAAAACCAACTTATGCTTGCTTAAGGGGAAAGGTGAGTTGGGGTGCTGCATAAAACCAGAGATTGAAATGAGCACAGATAAAGTTCCTTAAGCCAAATATGGAATAGACAAGAGCTAACTCTTGCTCAACGAAATGGACTCAACACCGCATATTAAATGCCTAAGAATGTACCTGACTAGTAAGTATCTTAAAACCTATGGATTGCTATGTCTCCGAAAGAGAATCAAGCATGTGTACAGGGGCATAAACGCAGCAGTGATAGGATTGGAGAGGTTCGGTGAGCAAATGAAGACCCTTTGAAGTCATATTGCATGGTACCCATTCCACGGGTTTCAACTACCCAGGTTTAAGGTATTCTTCCTTCAGCTAAAACATGCATGTGGAACCTAGAGTATGATCAACCATGTGATCGGGAGACGTGTTCAAATATGTCTCAGTTTTCGTACCCTGGTACTCGGGTGCAACATTCCAGATGCTTTACTAACACCCTCCCGACTTGGAGAGTCAGTCCCTTTAACCTCCTGTTTGGCCCAGTTTGCAATTTCTGCAGAAGATGAACAGGAATAGCGAGAACCAATGAGAGACTAGCTGGAGGTGTCTGGACGGGCAAATGTAACTCTCATTTCCCACCAGGAAGAGGAATTAACCAAAGGCTCAGCGTGCCGTGCCGGAACCAGATTAGGGCCTGAAGCCATCCTGCGGTGTTGCGGCCAGCTCAAAAGAAAGCGAGTTGAAGAAAGGAGCTCAGGGGCACTGTAATTCACAAACCTGCAGAGTTATAAATGACAGCTATCGTCCAAAAATATACTGAAGTAAGGCTGCCAAGAGGACTTGAAAGCGGGGCAGAATTGCAGGAGACCGATTTCAGGAGGTAGACTGGAATTGCATTGAAAGCATAGGAAAAGAGGCAGAACGTCCACAATGATGCACTTGGCCAAAAAGGGCGTATGCGTTTTTTCCTGAATATATTCAGGAAAAAACGCATACGCACTTTTTGGCCAACCAAGCAAGCTTGCAAAGGAAATCTGCACTACAATGAAGTCTCACTTCCCCCCGGTCAAAAGGGCCATCTGAAAAAAGTGTAAAATCCAGAAAGGCAGGACAGGCCATGGAGAACTGAGAGCCTTGTTATGCTGATGGGCGGGATGTAAATTGCCAACAGACACTCGGGAGAAGTGTATGGTGTTTCCTGAAACATCTAAAAAACAAAGCAACAGAGCCTAGGGCACTTCCACTTATGGTCCTATAGCTTAGGGAAATTAAAATCAAAAAGACACAGCCACCCCAAACATTGGAACGCCTCTGTTTACAAGAACCTCGTTTACAGTACAAGTTCAACATCGCAGAAAGTGAAAAATGGATAAAGAAGTTGTGGTATTTACTTACAAAGCAATATCACTCAGCAATGAAATCTATGTCATCAGGCCCTTAGCAGCACAATGAGTGGATTCAGGTATGATGATTCTAACTGAAATAAGTCACACAGAAAAAGAAACATCATAAGATATCAGTAATACACGGAATGTAAACTTGGCTACACAGGAACTGAATTACAGAACAGAACAGGGTCTCAAATTTAGAAAACCAACTTATGCTTGCTTAAGGGTAAAGGTGAGTTGGGGTGCTGCATAAAACCAGAGATTGAAATGAGCACAGATAAAGTTCCTTAAGCCAAATATGGAATAGACAAGAGCTACCTCTTGCTCAACGAAATGGACTCAACACCGCATATTAAATGCCTAAGAATGTACCTGACTAGTAAGTATCTTAAAACCTATGGATTGCTATGTCTCCGAAAGAGAATCAAGCATGTGTACAGGGGCATAAACGCAGCAGTGATAGGATTGGAGAGGTTCGGTGAGCAAATGAAAACCCTTTGAAGTCATATTGCATGGTACCCATTCCACGGGTTTCAACTACCCAGGTTTAAGGTATTCTTCCTTCAGCTAAAACATGCATGTGCAACCTAGAGTATGATCAACCATGTGATCGGGAGACGTGTTCAAATATGTCTCAGTTTTCGTACCCTGGTACTCGGGTACAACATTCCAGACGCTTTACTAACACCCTCCCAACTTGGAGAGTCAGTCCCTTTAACCTCCTGTTTGGCCCAGTTTGCAATTTCTGCGGAAGATGAACAGGAATAGCGAGAACCAATGAGAGACTAGCTGGAGGTGTCTGGACGGGCAAATTTAACTCTCATTTCCCACCAGGAAGAGGAATTAACCAAAGGCTCAGCGTGCCGTGCCGGAACCAGATTAGGGCCTGAAGCCATCCTGCGGTGTTGCGGCCAGCTCAAAAGAAAGCGAGTTGAAGAAAGGAGCTCAGGGGCACTGTAATTCACAAACCTGCAGAGTTATAAATGACAGCTATCGTCCAAAAATATACTGAAGTAAGGCTGCCAAGAGGACTTGAAAGCGGGGCAGAATTGCAGGAAACTGATTTCAGGAGGTAGAATGGAATTGCATTGAAAGGATAGGAAAAGAGGCAGAACGTCCACAATGATGCACTTGGCCAAAAAGGGCGTATGCGTTTTTTCCTGAATATATTCAGGAAAAAACGCATACGCCCTTTTTGGCCAACCAAGCAAGCTTGCAAAGGAAATCTGCACTACAATGAAGTCTCACTTCCCCCCGGTCAAAAGGGCCATCTGAAAAAAGTGTAAAATCCAGAAAGGCAGGACAGGCCATGGAGAACTGGGAGCCTTGTTATGCTGATGGGCGGGATGTAAATTGCCAACAGACACTCGGGAGAAGTGTATGGTGTTTCCTGAAACATCTAAAAAACAAAGCAACAGAGCCTAGGGCACTTCCACTTATGGTCCTATAGCTTAGGGAAATTAAAATCAAAAAGACACAGCCACCCCAAAGTTTGGGATGCCTCTGTTTACAAGAACCTCGTTTACAGTACAAGTCCAACATCGCAGAAAGTGAAAAATGGATAAAGAAGTTGTGGTATTTACTTACAAAGCAATATCACTCAGCAATGAAATCTATGTCATCAGGCCCTTAGCAGCACAATGAGTGGATTCAGGTATGATGATTCTAACTGAAATAAGTCACACAGAAAAAGAAACATCATAAGATATCAGTAATAGACGGAATGTAAACTTGGCTACACAGGAACTGAATTACAGAACAGAACAGGGTCTCAAATTTAGAAAACCAACTTATGCTTGCTTAAGGGGAAAGGTGAGTTGGGGTGCTGCATAAAACCAGAGATTGAAATGAACACAGATAAAGTTCCTAAAGCCAAATATGGAATAGACAAGAGCTACTCCTTGCTCAACGAAATGGACTCAACACCGCATATTAAATGCCTAAGAATGTACCTGACTAGTAAGTATCTTAAAACCTATGGATTGCTATGTCTCCGAAAGAGAATCAAGCATGTGTACAGGGGCATAAACGCAGCAGTGATAGGATTGGAGAGGTTTGGTGAGCAAATGAAGACCCTCTGAAGTCATATTGCATGGTACCCATTCCACGGGTTTCAACTACCCAGGTTTAAGGTATTCTTCCTTCAGCTAAAACATGCATGTGGAACCTAGAGTATGATCAACCATGTGATCGGGAAACGTGTTCAAATATGTCTCAGTTTTCGTACCCTGGTACTCGGGTGCAACATTCCAGACGCTTTACTAACACCCTCCCGACTTGGAGAGTCAGTCCCTTTAACCTCCTGTTTGGCCCAGTTTGCAATTTCTGCGGAAGATGAACAGGAATAGCGAGAACCAATGAGAGACTAGCTGGAGGTGTCTGGACGGGCAAATTTAACCCTCATTTCCCACCAGGAAGAGGAATTAACCAAAGGCTCAGCGTGCCGTGCCGGAACCAGATTAGGGCCTGAAACCATCCTGCGGTGTTGCGGCCAGCTCAAAAGAAAGCGAGTTGAAGAAAGGAGCTCAGGGGCACTGTAATTCACAAACCTGCAGAGTTATAAATGACAGCTATCGTCCAAAAATATACTGAAGTAAGGCTGCCAAGAGGACTTGAAAGCGGGGCAGAATTGCAGGAAACCGATTTCAGGAGGTAGACTGGAATTGCATTGAAAGCATAGGAAAAGAGGCAGAACGTCCACAATGATGCACTTGGCCAAAAAGGGCGTATGCGTTTTTTCCTGAATATATTCAGGAAAAAACGCATACGCCCTTTTTGGCCAACCAAGCAAGCTTGCAAAGGAAATCTGCACTACAATGAAGTCTCACTTCCCCCCGGTCAAAAGGGCCATCTGAAAAAAGTGTAAAATCCAGAAAGGCGGGACAGCCCATGGAGAACTGGGAGCCTTGTTATGCTGATGGGCGGGATGTAAATTGCCAACAGACACTCGGGAGAAGTGTATGGTGTTTCCTGAAACATCTAAAAAACAAAGCAACAGAGCCTAGGGCACTTCCACTTATGGTCCTATAGCTTAGGGAAATTAAAATCAAAAAGACACAGCCACCCCAAAGTTTGGGACGCCTCTGTTTACAAGAACCTCGTTTACAGTACAAGTTCAACATCGCAGAAAGTGAAAAATGGATAAAGAAGTTGTGGTATTTACTTACAAAGCAATATCACTCAGCAATGAAATCTATGTCATCAGGCCCTTAGCAGCACAATGAGTGGATTCAGGTATGATGATTCTAACTGAAATAAGTCACACAGAAAAAGAAACATCATAAGATATCAGTAATACACGGAATGTAAACTTGGCTACACAGGAACTGAATTACAGAACAGAACAGGGTCTCAAATTTAGAAAACCAACTTATGCTTGCTTAAGGGTAAAGGTGAGTTGGGGTGCTGCATAAAACCAGAGATTGAAATGAGCACAGATAAAGTTCCTTAAGCCAAATATGGAATAGACAAGAGCTACTCCTTGCTCAACGAAATGGACTCAACACCGCATATTAAACGCCTAAGAATGTACCTGACTAGTAAGTATCTTAAAACCTATGGATTGCTATGTCTCCGAAAGAGAATCAAGCATGTGTACAGGGGCATAAACGCAGCAGTGATAGGATTGGAGAGGTTCGGTGAGCAAATGAAGACCCTTTGAAGTCATATTGCATGGTACCCATTCCACGGGTTTCAACTACCCAGGTTTAAGGTATTCTTCCTTCAGCTAAAACATGCATGTGGAACCTAGAGTATGATCAACCATGTGATCGGGAGACGTGTTCAAATATGTCTCAGTTTTCGTACCCTGATACTCGGGTACAACATTCCAGACGCTTTACTAACACCCTCCCGACTTGGAGAGTCAGTCCCTTTAACCTCCTGTTTGGCCCAGTTTGCAATTTCTGCGGAAGATGAACAGGAATAGCGAGAACCAATGAGAGACTAGCTGGAGGTGTCTGGACGGGCAAATTTAACTCTCATTTCCCACCAGGAAGAGGAATTAACCAAAGGCTCAGCGTGCCGTGCCGGAACCAGATTAGGGCCTGAAGCCATCCTGCGGTGTTGCGGCCAGCTCAAAAGAAAGCGAGTTGAAGAAAGGAGCTCAGGGGCACTGTAATTCACAAACCTGCAGAGTTATAAATGACAGCTATCGTCCAAAAATATACTGAAGTAAGGCTGCCAAGAGGACTTGAAAGCGGGGCAGAATTGCAGGAAACCGATTTCAGGAGGTAGACTGGAATTGCATTGAAAGCATAGGAAAAGAGGCAGAACGTCCACAATGATGCACTTGGCCAAAAAGGGCGTATGCGTTTTTTCCTGAATATATTCAGGAAAAAACGCATACGCCCTTTTTGGCCAACCAAGCAAACTTGCAAAGGAAATCTGCACTACAATGAAGTCTCACTTCCCCCCGGTCAAAAGGGCCATCTGAAAAAAGTGTAAAATCCAGAAAGGCAGGACAGGCCATGGAGAACTGGGAGCCTTGTTATGCTGATGGGCGGGATGTAAATTGCCAACAGACACTCGGGAGAAGTGTATGGTGTTTCCTGAAACATCTAAAAAACAAAGCAACAGAGCCTAGGGCACTTCCACTTATGGTCCTATAGCTTAGGGAAATTAAAATCAAAAAGACACAGCCACCCCAAAGTTTGGGACGCCTCTGTTTACAAGAACCTCGTTTACAGTACAAGTACAACATCGCAGAAAGTGAAAAATGGATAAAGAAGTTGTGGTATTTACTTACAAAGCAATATCACTCAGCAATGAAATCTATGTCATCAGGCCCTTAGCAGCACAATGAGTGGATTCAGGTATGATGATTCTAACTGAAATAAGTCACACAGAAAAAGAAACATCATAAGATATCAGTAATACACGGAATGTAAACTTGGCTACACAGGAACTGAATTACAGAACAGAACAGGGTCTCAAATTTAGAAAACCAACTTATGCTTGCTTAAGGGGAAAGGTGAGTTGGGGTGCTGCATAAAACCAGAGATTGAAATGAGCAAAGATAAAGTTCCTTAAGCCAAATATGGAATAGACAAGAGCTAACTCTTGCTCAACGAAATGGACTCAACACCGCATATTAAATGCCTAAGAATGTACCTGACTAGTAAGTATCTTAAAACCTATGGATTGCTATGTCTCCGAAAGAGAATCAAGCATGTGTACAGGGGCATAAACGCAGCAGTGATAGGATTGGAGAGGTTCGGTGAGCAAATGAAGACCCTTTGAAGTCATATTGCATGGTACCCATTCCACGGGTTTCAACTACCCAGGTTTAAGGTATTCTTCCTTCAGCTAAAACATGCATGTGGAACCTAGAGTCTGATCAACCATGTGATCGGGAGACGTGTTCAAATATGTCTCAGTTTTCGTACCCTGGTACTCGGGTGCAACATTCCAGACGATTTACTAACACCCTCCCGACTTGGAGAGTCAGTCCCTTTAACCTCCTGTTTGGCCCAGTTTGCAATTTCTGCAGAAGATGAACAGGAATAGCGAGAACCAATGAGAGACTAGCTGGAGGTGTCTGGACGGGCAAATTTAACTCTCATTTCCCACCAGGAAGAGGAATTAACCAAAGGCTCAGCGTGCCGTGCCGGAACCAGATTAGGGCCTGAAGCCATCCTGCGGTGTTGCGGCCAGCTCAAAAGAAAGCGAGTTGAAGAAAGGAGCTCAGGGGCACTGTAATTCACAAACCTGCAGAGTTATAAATGACAGCTATCGTCCAAAAATATACTGAAGTAAGGCTGCCAAGAGGACTTGAAAGCGGGGCAGAATTGCAGGAGACCGATTTCAGGAGGTAGACTGGAATTGCATTGAAAGCATAGGAAAAGAGGCAGAACGTCCACAATGATGCACTTGGCCAAAAAGGGCGTATGCGTTTTTTCCTGAATATATTCAGGAAAAAACGCATACGCACTTTTTGGCCAACCAAGCAAGCTTGCAAAGGAAATCTGCACTACAATGAAGTCTCACTTCCCCCCGGTCAAAAGGGCCATCTGAAAAAAGTGTAAAATCCAGAAAGGCAGGACAGGCCATGGAGAACTGAGAGCCTTGTTATGCTGATGGGCGGGATGTAAATTGCCAACAGACACTCGGGAGAAGTGTATGGTGTTTCCTGAAACATCTAAAAAACAAAGCAACAGAGCCTAGGGCACTTCCACTTATGGTCCTATAGCTTAGGGAAATTAAAATCAAAAAGACACAGCCACCCCAAACATTGGAACGCCTCTGTTTACAAGAACCTCGTTTACAGTACAAGTTCAACATTGCAGAAAGTGAAAAATGGATAAAGAAGTTGTGGTATTTACTTACAAAGCAATATCACTCAGCAATGAAATCTATGTCATCAGGCCCTTAGCAGCACAATGAGTGGATTCAGGTATGATGATTCTAACTGAAATAAGTCACACAGAAAAAGAAACATCATAAGATATCAGTAATACACGGAATGTAAACTTGGCTACACAGGAACTGAATTACAGAACAGAACAGGGTCTCAAATTTAGAAAACCAACTTATGCTTGCTTAAGGGTAAAGGTGAGTTGGGGTGCTGCATAAAACCAGAGATTGAAATGAGCACAGATAAAGTTCCTTAAGCCAAATATGGAATAGACAAGAGCTACCTCTTGCTCAACGAAATGGACTCAACACCGCATATTAAATGCCTAAGAATGTACCTGACTAGTAAGTATCTTAAAACCTATGGATTGCTATGTCTCCGAAAGAGAATCAAGCATGTGTACAGGGGCATAAACGCAGCAGTGATAGGATTGGAGAGGTTCGGTGAGCAAATGAAAACCCTTTGAAGTCATATTGCATGGTACCCATTCCACGGGTTTCAACTACCCAGGTTTAAGGTATTCTTCCTTCAGCTAAAACATGCATGTGCAACCTAGAGTATGATCAACCATGTGATCGGGAGACGTGTTCAAATATGTCTCAGTTTTCGTACCCTGGTACTCGGGTACAACATTCCAGACGCTTTACTAACACCCTCCCGATTTGGAGAGTCAGTCCCTTTAACCTCCTGTTTGGCCCAGTTTGCAATTTCTGCGGAAGATGAACAGGAATAGCGAGAACCAATGAGAGACTAGCTGGAGGTGTCTGAACGGGCAAATTTAACTCTCATTTCCCACCAGGAAGAGGAATTAACCAAAGGCTCAGCGTGCCGTGCCGGAACCAGATTAGGGCCTGAAGCCATCCTGCGGTGTTGCGGCCAGCTCAAAAGAAAGCGAGTTGAAGAAAGGAGCTCAGGGGCACTGTAATTCACAAACCTGCAGAGTTATAAATGACAGCTATCGTCCAAAAATATACTGAAGTAAGGCTGCCAAGAGGACTTGAAAGCGGGGCAGAATTGCAGGAAACCGATTTCAGGAGGCAGACTGAAATTGCATTGAAAGCATAGGAAAAGAGGCAGAACGTCCACAATGATGCACTTGGCCAAAAAGGGCGTATGCGTTTTTTCCTGAATATATTCAGGAAAAAACGCATACGCCCTTTTTGGCCAACCAAGCAAGCTTGCAAAGGAAATCTGCACTACAATGAAGTCTCACTTCCCCCCGGTCAAAAGGGCCATCTGAAAAAAGTGTAAAATCCAGAAAGGCAGGACAGGCCATGGAGAACTGGGAGCCTTGTTATGCTGATGGGCGGGATGTAAATTGCCAACAGACACTCGGGAGAAGTGTATGGTGTTTCCTGAAACATCTAAAAAACAAAGCAACAGAGCCTAGGGCACTTCCACTTATGGTCCTATAGCTTAGGGAAATTAAAATCAAAAAGACACAGCCACCCCAAAGTTTGGGACGCCTCTGTTTACAAGAACCTCGTTTACAGTACAAGTTCAACATCGCAGAAAGTGAAAAATGGATAAAGAAGTTGTGGTATTTACTTACAAAGCAATATCACTCAGCAATGAAATCTATGTCATCAGGCCCTTAGCAGCACAATGAGTGGATTCAGGTATGATGATTCTAACTGAAATAAGTCACACAGAAAAAGAAACATCATAAGATATCAGTAATACACGGAATGTAAACTTGGCTACACAGGAACTGAATTACAGAACAGAACAGGGTCTCAAATTTAGAAAACCAACTTATGCTTGCTTAAGGGTAAAGGTGAGTTGGGGTGCTGCATAAAACCAGAGATTGAAATGAGCACAGATAAAGTTCCTTAAGCCAAATATGGAATAGACAAGAGCTACTCCTTGCTCAACGAAATGGACTCAACACCGCATATTAAACGCCTAAGAATGTACCTGACTAGTAAGTATCTTAAAACCTATGGATTGCTATGTCTCCGAAAGAGAATCAAGCATGTGTACAGGGGCATAAACGCAGCAGTGATAGGATTGGAGAGGTTCGGTGAGCAAATGAAGACCCTTTGAAGTCATATTGCATGGTACCCATTCCACGGGTTTCAACTACCCAGGTTTAAGGTATTCTTCCTTCAGCTAAAACATGCATGTGGAACCTAGAGTATGATCAACCATGTGATCGGGAGACGTGTTCAAATATGTCTCAGTTTTCGTACCCTGGTACTCGGGTGCAACATTCCAGACGCTTTACTAACACCCTCCCGACTTGGAGAGTCAGTCCCTTTAACCTCCTGTTTGGCCCAGTTTGCAATTTCTGCGGAAGATGAACAGGAATAGCGAGAACCAATGAGAGACTAGCTGGAGGTGTCTGGACGGGCAAATTTAACTCTCATTTCCCACCAGGAAGAGGAATTAACCAAAGGCTCAGCGTGCCGTGCCGGAACCAGATTAGGGCCTGAAGCCATCCTGCGGTGTTGCGGCCAGCTCAAAAGAAAGCGAGTTGAAGAAAGGAGCTCAGGGGCACTGTAATTCACAAACCTGCAGAGTTATAAATGACAGCTATCGTCCAAAAATATACTGAAGTAAGGCTGCCAAGAGGACTTGAAAGCGGGGCAGAATTGCAGGAAACCGATTTCAGGAGGTAGACTGGAATTGCATTGAAAGCATAGGAAAAGAGGCAGAACGTCCACAATGATGCACTTGGCCAAAAAGGGCGTATGCGTTTTTTCCTGAATATATTCAGGAAAAAACGCATACGTCCTTTTTGGCCAACCAAGCAAACTTGCAAAGGAAATCTGCACTACAATGAAGTCTCACTTCCCCCCGGTCAAAAGGGCCATCTGAAAAAAGTGTAAAATCCAGAAAGGCAGGACAGGCCATGGAGAACTGGGAGCCTTGTTATGCTGATGGGCGGGATGTAAATTGCCAACAGACACTCGGGAGAAGTGTATGGTGTTTCCTGAAACATCTAAAAAACAAAGCAACAGAGCCTAGGGCACTTCCACTTATGGTCCTATAGCTTAGGGAAATTAAAATCAAAAAGACACAGCCACCCCAAAGTTTGGGACGCCTCTGTTTACAAGAACCTCGTTTACAGTACAAGTACAACATCGCAGAAAGTGAAAAATGGATAAAGAAGTTGTGGTATTTACTTACAAAGCAATATCACTCAGCAATGAAATCTATGTCATCAGGCCCTTAGCAGCACAATGAGTGGATTCAGGTATGATGATTCTAACTGAAATAAGTCACACAGAAAAAGAAACATCATAAGATATCAGTAATACACGGAATGTAAACTTGGCTACACAGGAACTGAATTACAGAACAGAACAGGGTCTCAAATTTAGAAAACCAACTTATGCTTGCTTAAGGGGAAAGGTGAGTTGGGGTGCTGCATAAAACCAGAGATTGAAATGAGCACAGATAAAGTTCCTTAAGCCAAATATGGAATAGACAAGAGCTAACTCTTGCTCAACGAAATGGACTCAACACCGCATATTAAATGCCTAAGAATGTACCTGACTAGTAAGTATCTTAAAACCTATGGATTGCTATGTCTCCGAAAGAGAATCAAGCATGTGTACAGGGGCATAAACGCAGCAGTGATAGGATTGGAGAGGTTCGGTGAGCAAATGAAGACCCTTTGAAGTCATATTGCATGGTACCCATTCCACGGGTTTCAACTACCCAGGTTTAAGGTATTCTTCCTTCAGCTAAAACATGCATGTGGAACCTAGAGTCTGATCAACCATGTGATCGGGAGACGTGTTCAAATATGTCTCAGTTTTCGTACCCTGGTACTCGGGTGCAACATTCCAGACGATTTACTAACACCCTCCCGACTTGGAGAGTCAGTCCCTTTAACCTCCTGTTTGGCCCAGTTTGCAATTTCTGCAGAAGATGAACAGGAATAGCGAGAACCAATGAGAGACTAGCTGGAGGTGTCTGGACGGGCAAATTTAACTCTCATTTCCCACCAGGAAGAGGAATTAACCAAAGGCTCAGCGTGCCGTGCCGGAACCAGATTAGGGCCTGAAGCCATCCTGCGGTGTTGCGGCCAGCTCAAAAGAAAGCGAGTTGAAGAAAGGAGCTCAGGGGCACTGTAATTCACAAACCTGCAGAGTTATAAATGACAGCTATCGTCCAAAAATATACTGAAGTAAGGCTGCCAAGAGGACTTGAAAGCGGGGCAGAATTGCAGGAGACCGATTTCAGGAGGTAGACTGGAATTGCATTGAAAGCATAGGAAAAGAGGCAGAACGTCCACAATGATGCACTTGGCCAAAAAGGGCGTATGCGTTTTTTCCTGAATATATTCAGGAAAAAACGCATACGCACTTTTTGGCCAACCAAGCAAGCTTGCAAAGGAAATCTGCACTACAATGAAGTCTCACTTCCCCCGGTCAAAAGGGCCATCTGAAAAAAGTGTAAAATCCAGAAAGGCAGGACAGGCCATGGAGAACTGAGAGCCTTGTTATGCTGATGGGCGGGATGTAAATTGCCAACAGACACTCGGGAGAAGTGTATGGTGTTTCCTGAAACATCTAAAAAACAAAGCAACAGAGCCTAGGGCACTTCCACTTATGGTCCTATAGCTTAGGGAAATTAAAATCAAAAAGACACAGCCACCCCAAACATTGGAACGCCTCTGTTTACAAGAACCTCGTTTACAGTACAAGTTCAACATTGCAGAAAGTGAAAAATGGATAAAGAAGTTGTGGTATTTACTTACAAAGCAATATCACTCAGCAATGAAATCTATGTCATCAGGCCCTTAGCAGCACAATGAGTGGATTCAGGTATGATGATTCTAACTGAAATAAGTCACACAGAAAAAGAAACATCATAAGATATCAGTAATACACGGAATGTAAACTTGGCTACACAGGAACTGAATTACAGAACAGAACAGGGTCTCAAATTTAGAAAACCAACTTATGCTTGCTTAAGGGTAAAGGTGAGTTGGGGTGCTGCATAAAACCAGAGATTGAAATGAGCACAGATAAAGTTCCTTAAGCCAAATATGGAATAGACAAGAGCTACCTCTTGCTCAACGAAATGGACTCAACACCGCATATTAAATGCCTAAGAATGTACCTGACTAGTAAGTATCTTAAAACCTATGGATTGCTATGTCTCCGAAAGAGAATCAAGCATGTGTACAGGGGCATAAACGCAGCAGTGATAGGATTGGAGAGGTTCGGTGAGCAAATGAAAACCCTTTGAAGTCATATTGCATGGTACCCATTCCACGGGTTTCAACTACCCAGGTTTAAGGTATTCTTCCTTCAGCTAAAACATGCATGTGCAACCTAGAGTATGATCAACCATGTGATCGGGAGACGTGTTCAAATATGTCTCAGTTTTCGTACCCTGGTACTCGGGTACAACATTCCAGACGCTTTACTAACACCCTCCCGATTTGGAGAGTCAGTCCCTTTAACCTCCTGTTTGGCCCAGTTTGCAATTTCTGCGGAAGATGAACAGGAATAGCGAGAACCAATGAGAGACTAGCTGGAGGTGTCTGAACGGGCAAATTTAACTCTCATTTCCCACCAGGAAGAGGAATTAACCAAAGGCTCAGCGTGCCGTGCCAGAACCAGATTAGGGCCTGAAGCCATCCTGCGGTGTTGCGGCCAGCTCAAAAGAAAGCGAGTTGAAGAAAGGAGCTCAGGGGCACTGTAATTCACAAACCTGCAGAGTTATAAATGACAGCTATCGTCCAAAAATATACTGAAGTAAGGCTGCCAAGAGGACTTGAAAGCGGGGCAGAATTGCAGGAAACCGATTTCAGGAGGCAGACTGAAATTGCATTGAAAGCATAGGAAAAGAGGCAGAACGTCCACAATGATGCACTTGGCCAAAAAGGGCGTATGCGTTTTTTCCTGAATATATTCAGGAAAAAACGCATACGCCCTTTTTGGCCAACCAAGCAAGCTTGCAAAGGAAATCTGCACTACAATGAAGTCTCACTTCCCCCCGGTCAAAAGGGCCATCTGAAAAAAGTGTAAAATCCAGAAAGGCAGGACAGGCCATGGAGAACTGTGAGCCTTGTTATGCTGATGGGCGGGATGTAAATTGCCAACAGACACTCGGGAGAAGTGTATGGTGTTTCCTGAAACATCTAAAAAACAAAGCAACAGAGCCTAGGGCACTTCCACTTATGGTCCTATAGCTTAGGGAAATTAAAATCAAAAAGACACAGCCACCCCAAAGTTTGGGACGCCTCTGTTTACAAGAACCTCGTTTACAGTACAAGTTCAACATCGCAGAAAGTGAAAAATGGATAAAGAAGTTGTGGTATTTACTTACAAAGCAATATCACTCAGCAATGAAATCTATGTCATCAGGCCCTTAGCAGCACAATGAGTGGATTCAGGTATGATGATTCTAACTGAAATAAGTCACACAGAAAAAGAAACATCATAAGATATCAGTAATACACGGAATGTAAACTTGGCTACACAGGAACTGAATTACAGAACAGAACAGGGTCTCAAATTTAGAAAACCAACTTATGCTTGCTTAAGGGGAAAGGTGAGTTGGGGTGCTGCATAAAACCAGAGATTGAAATGAGCACAGATAAAGTTCCTTAAGCCAAATATGGAATAGACAAGAGCTACTCCTTGCTCAACGAAATGGACTCAACACCGCATATTAAATGCCTAAGAATGTACCTGACTAGTAAGTATCTTAAAACCTATGGATTGCTATGTCTCCGAAAGAGAATCAAGCATGTGTACAGGGGCATAAACGCAGCAGTGATAGGATTGGAGAGGTTCGGTGAGCAAATGAAGACCCTTTGAAGTCATATTGCATGGTACCCATTCCACGGGTTTCAACTACCCAGGTTTAAGGTATTCTTCCTTCAGCTAAAACATGCATGTGGAACCTAGAGTATGATCAACCATGTGATCGGGAGACGTGTTCAAATATGTCTCAGTTTTCGTACCCTGGTACTCGGGTGCAACATTCCAGACGCTTTACTAACACCCTCCCGACTTGGAGAGTCAGTCCCTTTAACCTCCTGTTTGGCCCAGTTTGCAATTTCTGCGGAAGATGAACAGGAATAGCGAGAACCAATGAGAGACTAGCTGGAGGTGTCTGGACGGGCAAATTTAACTCTCATTTCCCACCAGGAAGAGGAATTAACCAAAGGCTCAGCGTGTCGTGCCGGAACCAGATTAGGGCCTGAAGCCATCCTGCGGTGTTGCGGCCAGCTCAAAAGAAAGCGAGTTGAAGAAAGGAGCTCAGGGGCACTGTAATTCACAAACCTGCAGAGTTATAAATGACAGCTATCGTCCAAAAATATACTGAAGTAAGGCTGCCAAGAGGACTTGAAAGCGGGGCAGAATTGCAGGAAACCGATTTCAGGAGGTAGACTGGAATTGCATTGAAAGCATAGGAAAAGAGGCAGAACGTCCACAATGATGCACTTGGCCAAAAAGGGCGTATACGTTTTTTCCTGAATATATTCAGGAAAAAACGCATACGCCCTTTTTGGCCAACCAAGCAAACTTGCAAAGGAAATCTGCACTACAATGAAGTCTCACTTCCCCCCGGTCAAAAGGGCCATCTGAAAAAAGTGTAAAATCCAGAAAGACAGGACAGGCCATGGAGAACTGGGAGCCTTGTTATGCTGATGGGCGGGATGTAAATTGCCAACAGACACTCGGGAGAAGTGTATGGTGTTTCCTGAAACATCTAAAAAACAAAGCAACAGAGCCTAGGGCACTTCCACTTATGGTCCTATAGCTTAGGGAAATTAAAATCAAAAAGACACAGCCACCCCAAAGTTTGGGACGCCTCTGTTTACAAGAACCTCGTTTACAGTACAAGTTCAACATCGCAGAAAGTGAAAAATGGATAAAGAAGTTGTGGTATTTACTTACAAAGCAATATCACTCAGCAATGAAATCTATGTCATCAGGCCCTTAGCAGCACAATGAGTGGATTCAGGTATGATGATTCTAACTGAAATAAGTCACACAGAAAAAGAAACATCATAAGATATCAGTAATACACAGAATGTAAACTTGGCTACACAGGAACTGAATTACAGAACAGAACAGGGTCTCAAATTTAGAAAACCAACTTATGCTTGCTTAAGGGTAAAGGTGAGTTGGGGTGCTGCATAAAACCAGAGATTGAAATGAACACAGATAAAGTTCCTTAAGCCAACTATGGAATAGACCAGAGCTACTCCTTGCTCAACGAAATGGACTCAACACCGCATATTAAACGCCTAAGAATGTACCTGACTAGTAAGTATCTTAAAACCTATGGATTGCTATGTCTCCGAAAGAGAATCAAGCATGTGTACAGGGGCATAAACGCAGCAGTGATAGGATTGGAGAGGTTCGGTGAGCAAATGAAGACCCTTTGAAGTCATATTGCATGGTACCCATTCCACGGGTTTCAACTACCCAGGTTTAAGGTATTCTTCCTTCAGCTAAAACATGCATGTGGAACCTAGAGTATGATCAACCATGTGATCGGGAGACGTGTTCAAATATGTCTCAGTTTTCGTACCCTGGTACTCGGGTGCAACATTCCAGACGCTTTACTAACACCCTCCCGACTTGGAGAGTCAGTCCCTTTAACCTCCTGTTTGGCCCAGTTTGCAATTTCTGCGGAAGATGAACAGGAATAGCGAGAACCAATGAGAGACTAGCTGGAGGTGTCTGGACGGGCAAATTTAACTCTCATTTCCCACCAGGAAGAGGAATTAACCAAAGGCTCAGCGTGCCGTGCCGGAACCAGATTAGGGCCTGAAGCCATCCTGCGGTGTTGCTGCCAGCTCAAAAGAAAGCGAGTTGAAGAAAGGAGCTCAGGGGCACTGTAATTCACAAACCTGCAGAGTTATCAATGACAGCTATCGTCCAAAAATATACTGAAGTAAGGCTGCCAAGAGGACTTGAAAGCGGGGCAGAATTGCAGGAAACCGATTTCAGGAGGTAGACTGGAATTGCATTGAAAGCATAGGAAAAGAGGCAGAACGTCCACAATGATGCACTTGGCCAAAAAGGGCGTATGCGTTTTTTCCTGAATATATTCAGGAAAAAATGCATACGCCCTTTTTGGCCAACCAAGCAAGCTTGCAAAGGAAATCTGCACTACAATGAAGTCTCACTTCCCCCCGGTCAAAAGGGCCATCTGAAAAAAGTGTAAAATCCAGAAAGGCAGGACAGGCCATGGAGAACTGGGAGCCTTGTTATGCTGATGGGCGGGATGTAAATTGCCAACAGACACTCGGGAGAAGTGTATGGTGTTTCCTGAAACATCTAAAAAACAAAGCAACAGAGCCTAGGGCACTTCCACTTATGGTCCTATAGCTTAGGGAAATTAAAATCAAAAAGACACAGCCACCCCAAACATTGGGATGCCTCTGTTTACAAGAACCTCGTTTACAGTACAAGTTCAACATCGCAGAAAGTGAAAAATGGATAAAGAAGTTGTGGTATTTACTTACAAAGCAATATCACTCAGCAATGAAATCTATGTCATCAGGCCCTTAGCAGCACAATGAGTGGATTCAGGTATGATGATTCTAACTGAAATAAGTCACACAGAAAAAGAAACATCATAAGATATCAGTAATACACGGAATGTAAACTTGGCTACACAGGAACTGAATTACAGAACAGAACAGGGTCTCAAATTTAGAAAACCAACTTATGCTTGCTTAAGGGTAAAGGTGAGTTGGGGTGCTGCATAAAACCAGAGATTGAAATGAGCACAGATAAAGTTCCTTAAGCCAAATATGGAATAGACAAGAGCTACCTCTTGCTCAACGAAATGGACTCAACACCACTTATTAAATGCCTAAGAATGTACCTGACTAGTAATTATCTTAAAACCTATGGATTGCTATGTCTCCGAAAGAGAATCAAGCATGTGTACAGGGGCATAAACGCAGCAGTGATAGGATTGGAGAGGTTCGGTGAGCAAATGAAGACCCTTTGAAGTCATATTGCATGGTACCCATTCCACGGGTTTCAACTACCCAGGTTTAAGGTATTCTTCCTTCAGCTAAAACATGCATGTGCAACCTAGAGTATGATCAACCATGTGATCGGGAGACGTGTTCAAATATGTCTCAGTTTTCGTACCCTGGTACTCGGGTACAACATTCCAGACGCTTTACTAACACCCTCCCGACTTGGAGAGTCAGTCCCTTTAACCTCCTGTTTGGCCCAGTTTGCAATTTCTGCGGAAGATGAACAGGAATAGCGAGAACCAATGAGAGACTAGCTGGAGGTGTCTGAACGGGCAAATTTAACTCTCATTTCCCACCAGGAAGAGGAATTAACCAAAGGCTCAGCGTGCCGTGCCGGAACCAGATTAGGGCCTGAAGCCATCCTGCGGTGTTGCGGCCAGCTCAAAAGAAAGCGAGTTGAAGAAAGGAGCTCAGGGGCACTGTAATTCACAAACCTGCAGAGTTATAAATGACAGCTATCGTCCAAAAATATACTGAAGTAAGGCTGCCAAGAGGACTTGAAAGCGGGGCAGAATTGCTGGAAACCGATTTCAGGAGGCAGACTGGAAGTGCATTGAAAGCATAGGAAAAGAGGCAGAACGTCCACAATGATGCACTTGGCCAAAAAGGGCGTATGCGTTTTTTCCTGAATATATTCAGGAAAAAACGCATACGCCCTTTTTGGCCAACCAAGCAAGCTTGCAAAGGAAATCTGCACTACAATGAAGTCTCACTTCCCCCCGGTCAAAAGGGCCATCTGAAAAAAGTGTAAAATCCAGAAAGGCAGGACAGGCCATGGAGAACTGTGAGCCTTGTTATGCTGATGGGCGGGATGTAAATTGCCAACAGACACTCGGGAGAAGTGTATGGTGTTTCCTGAAACATCTAAAAAACAAAGCAACAGAGCCTAGGGCACTTCCACTTATGGTCCTATAGCTTAGGGAAATTAAAATCAAAAAGACACAGCCACCCCAAAGTTTGGGACGCCTCTGTTTACAAGAACCTCGTTTACAGTACAAGTTCAACATCGCAGAAAGTGAAAAATGGATAAAGAAGTTGTGGTATTTACTTACAAAGCAATATCACTCAGCAATGAAATCTATGTCATCAGGCCCTTAGCAGCACAATGAGTGGATTCAGGTATGATGATTCTAACTGAAATAAGTCACACAGAAAAAGAAACATCATAAGATATCAGTAATACACGGAATGTAAACTTGGCTACACAGGAACTGAATTACAGAACAGAACAGGGTCTCAAATTTAGAAAACCAACTTATGCTTGCTTAAGGGGAAAGGTGAGTTGGGGTGCTGCATAAAACCAGAGATTGAAATGAGCACAGATAAAGTTCCTTAAGCCAAATATGGAATAGACAAGAGCTACTCCTTGCTCAACGAAATGGACTCAATACCGCATATTAAACGCCTAAGAATGTACCTGACTAGTAAGTATCTTAAAACCTATGGATTGCTATGTCTCCGAAAGAGAATCAAGCATGTGTACAGGGGCATAAACGCAGCAGTGATAGGATTGGAGAGGTTCGGTGAGCAAATGAAGACCCTTTGAAGTCATATTGCATGGTACCCATTCCACGGGTTTCAACTACCCAGGTTTAAGGTATTCTTCCTTCAGCTAAAACATGCATGTGGAACCTAGAGTCTGATCAACCATGTGATCGGGAGACGTGTTCAAATATGTCTCAGTTTTCATACCCTGGTACTCGGGTGCAACATTCCAGACGCTTTACTAACACCCTCCCGACTTGGAGAGTCAGTCCCTTTAACCTCCTGTTTGGCCCAGTTTGCAATTTCTGCGGAAGATGAACAGGAATAGCGAGAACCAATGAGAGACTAGCTGCAGGTGTCTGGACGTGCAAATTTAACTCTCATTTCCCACCAGGAAGAGGAATTAACCAAAGGCTCAGCGTGCCGTGCCGGAACCAGAGTAGGGCCTGAAGCCATCCTGCGGTGTTGCGGCCAGCTCAAAAGAAAGCGAGTTGAAGAAAGGAGCTCAGGGGCACTGTAATTCACAAACCTGCAGAGTTATAAATGACAACTATCGTCCAAAAATATACTGAAGTAAGGCTGCCAAGAGGACTTGAAAGCGGGGCAGAATTGCAGGAAACCGATTTCAGGAGGTAGACTGGAATTGCATTGAAAGCATAGGAAAAGAGGCAGAACGTCCACAATGATGCACTTGGCCAAAAAGGGCGTATGCGTTTTTTCCTGAATATATTCAGGAAAAAACGCATACGCCCTTTTTGGCCAACCAAGCAAGCTTGCAAAGGAAATCTGCACTACAATGAAGTCTCACTTCCCCCCGGTCAAAAGGGCCATCTGAAAAAAGTGTAAAATCCAGAAAGGCAGGACAGGCCATGGAGAACTGGGAGCCTTGTTATGCTGATGGGCGGGATGTAAATTGCCAACAGACACTCGGGAGAAGTGTATGGTGTTTCCTGAAACATCTAAAAAACAAAGCAACAGAGCCTAGGGCACTTCCACTTATGGTCCTATAGCTTAGGGAAATTAAAATCAAAAAGACACAGCCACCCCAAACATTGGGACGCCTCTGTTTACAAGAACCTCGTTTACAGTACAAGTTCAACATCGCAGAAAGTGAAAAATGGATAAAGAAGTTGTGGTATTTACTTACAAAGCAATATCACTCAGCAATGAAATCTATGTCATCAGGCCCTTAGCAGCACAATGAGTGGATTCAGGTATGATGATTCTAACTGAAATAAGTCACACAGAAAAAGAAACATCATAAGATATCAGTAATACACGGAATGTAAACTTGGCTACACAGGAACTGAATTACAGAACAGAACAGGGTCTCAAATTTAGAAAACCAACTTATGCTTGCTTAAGGGTAAAGGTGAGTTGGGGTGCTGCATAAAACCAGAGATTGAAATGAGCACAGATAAAGTTCCTTAAGCCAAATATGGAATAGACAAGAGCTACTCCTTGCTCAAAGTAATGGACTCAACACCGCATATTAAACGTCTAAGAATGTACCTGACTAGTAAGTATCTTAAAACCTATGGATTGCTATGTCTCCGAAAGAGAATCAAGCATGTGTACAGGGGCATAAACACAGCAGTGATAGGATTGGAGAGGTTCGGTGAGCAACTGAAGACCCTTTGAAGTCATATTGCATGGTACCCATTCCACGGGTTTCAACTACCCAGGTTTAAGGTATTCTTCCTTCAGGTAAAACATGCATGTGGAACCTAGAGTCTGATCAACCATGTGATCGGGAGACGTGTTCAAATATGTCTCAGTTTTCGTACCCTGGTACTCGGGTGCAACATTCCAGACGCTTTACTAACACCCTCCTGACTTGGAGAGTCAGTCCCTTTAACCTCCTGTTTGGCCCAGTTTGCAATTTCTGCGGAAGATGAACAGGAATAGCGAGAACCAATGAGAGACTAGCTGGAGGTGTCTGGATGGGCAAATTTAACTCTCATTTCCCACCAGGAAGAGGAATTAACCAAAGGCTCAGCGTGCCGTGCCGGAACCAGATTAGGGCCTGAAGCCATCCTGCGGTGTTGCGGCCAGCTCAAAAGAAAGCGAGTTGAAGAAAGGAGCTCAGGGGCACTGTAATTCACAAACCTGCAGAGTTATAAATGAGAGCTATCGTCCAAAAATATACTGAAGTAAGGCTGCCAAGAGGACTTGAAAGCGGGGCAGAATTGCAGGAAACCGATTTCAGGAGGTAGACTGGAATTGCATTGAAAGCATAGGAAAAGAGGCAGAACGTCCACAATGATGCACTTGGCCAAAAAGGGCGTATGCGTTTTTTCCTGAATATATTCAGGAAAAAACGCATACGCCCTTTTTGGCCAACCAAGCAAGCTTGCAAAGGAAATCTGCACTACAATGAAGTCTCACTTCCCCCCGGTCAAAAGGGCCATCTGAAAAAAGTGTAAAATCCAGAAAGGCAGGACAGGCCATGGAGAACTGGGAGCCTTGTTATGCTGATGGGCGGGATGTAAATTGCCAACAGACACTCGGGAGAAGTGTATGGTGTTTCCTGAAACATCTAAAAAACAAAGCAACAGAGCCTAGGGCACTTCCACTTATGGTCCTATAGATTAGGGAAATTAAAATCAAAAAGACACAGCCACCCCAAAGTTTGGGACGCCTCTGTTTACAAGAACCTCGTTTACAGTACAAGTTCAACATCGCAGAAAGTGAAAAATGGATAAAGAAGTTGTGGTATTTACTTACAAAGCAATATCACTCTGCAATGAAATCTATGTCATCAGGCCCTTAGCAGCACAATGAGTGGATTCAGGTATGATGATTCTAACTGAAATAAGTCACACAGAAAAAGAAACATCATAAGATATCAGTAATACACGGAATGTAAACTTGGCTACACAGGAACTGAATTCCAAAACAGAACAGGGTCTCAAATTTAGAAAACCAACTTATGCTTGCTTAAGGGGAAAGGTGAGTTGGGGTGCTGCATAAAACCAGAGATTGAAATGAGCACAGATAAAGGTCCTTAAGCCAAATATGGAATAGACAAGAGCTACTCCTTGCTCAACGAAATGGACACAACACCACATATTAAACGCCTAAGAATGTACCTGACTAGTAAGTATCTTAAAACCTATGGATTGCTATGTCTCCGAAAGAGAATCAAGCATGTGTACAGGGGCATAAACGCAGCAGTGATAGGATTGGAGAGGTTTGGTGAGCAAATGAAGACCCTCTGAAGTCATATTGCATGGTACCCATTCCACGGGTTTCAACTACCCAGGTTTAAGGTATTCTTCCTTCAGCTAAAACATGCATGTGGAACCTAGAGTCTGATCAACCATGTGATCGGGAGACGTGTTCAAATATGTCTCAGTTTTCGTACCCTGGTACTCGGGTGCAACATTCCAGACGCTTTACTAACACCCTCCTGATTTGGAGAGTCAGTCCCTTTAACCTCCTGTTTGGCCCAGTTTGCAATTTCTGCGGAAGATGAACAGGAATAGCGAGAACCAATGAGAGACTAGCTGGAGGTGTCTGGACGGGCAAATTTAACTCTCATTTCCCACCAGGAAGAGGAATTAACCAAAGGCTCAGCGTGCCGTGCCGGAACCAGATTAGGGCCTGAAGCCATCCTGCGGTGTTGCGGCCAGGTCACAAGAAAGCGAGTTGAAGAAAGGAGCTCAGGGGCACTGTAATTCACAAACCTGCAGAGTTATAAATGACAGCTATCGTCCAAAAATATACTGAAGTAAGGCTGCCAAGAGGACTTGAAAGCGGGGCAGAATTGCAGGAAACCGATTTCAGGAGGTAGACTGGAATTGCATTGAAAGCATAGGAAAAGAGGCAGAACGTCCACAATGATGCACTTGGCCAAAAAGGGCGTATGCGTTTTTTCCTGAATATATTCAGGAAAAAACGCATACGCCCTTTTTGGCCAACCAAGCAAGCTTGCAAAGGAAATCTGCACTACAATGAAGTCTCACTTCCCCCCGGTCAAAAGGGCCATCTGAAAAAAGTGTAAAATCCAGAAAGGCAGGACAGGCCATGGAGAACTGGGAGCCTTGTTATGCTGATGGGCGGGATGTAAATTGCCAACAGACACTCGGGAGAAGTGTATGGTGTTTCCTGAAACATCTAAAAAACAAAGCAACAGAGCCTAGGGCACTTCCACTTATGGTCCTATAGCTTAGGGAAATTAAAATCAAAAAGACACAGCCACCCCAAACATTGGGACGCCTCTATTTACAAGAACCTCGTTTACAGTACAAGTTCAACATCGCAGAAAGTGAAAAATGGATAAAGAAGTTGTGGTATTTACTTACAAAGCAATATCACTCAGCAATGAAATCTATGTCATCAGGCCCTTAGCAGCACAATGAGTGGATTCAGGTATGATGATTCTAACTAAAATAAGTCACACAGAAAAAGAAACATCATAAGATATCAGTAATACACGGAATGTAAACTTGGCTACACAGGAACTGAATTACAGAACAGAACAGGGTCTCAAATTTAGAAAACCAACTTATGCTTGCTTAAGGGGAAAGGTGAGTTGGGGTGCTGCATAAAACCAGAGATTGAAATGAGCACAGATAAAGTTCCTTAAGCCAAATATGGAATAGACAAGAGCTACTCCTTGCTCAATGAAATGGACTCAACACCCCATATTAAACGCCTAAGAATGTACCTGACTAGTAAGTATCTTAAAACCTAGGGATTGCTATGTCTCCGAAAGAGAATCAAGCGTGTGTACAGGGGCATAAATGCAGCAGTGATAGTATTGGAGAGGTTCGGTGAGCAAATGAAGACCCTTTGAAGTCATATTGCATGGTACCCATTCCACAGGGTTCAACTACCCAGGTTTAAGGTATTCTTCCTTCAGCTAAAACATGCATGTGGAACCTAGAGTATGATCAACCATGTGATCGGGAGACGTGTTCAAATATGTCTCAGTTTTCATACCCTGGTACTCGGGTGCAACATTCCAGACACTTTACTAACACTCTCCCGACTTGGAGAGTCAGTCCCTTTAACCTCCTGTTTGGCCCAGTTTGCAATTTCTGCGGAAGATGAACAGGAATAGCGAGAACCAATGAGAGACTAGCTGCAGGTGTCTGGACGGGAAAATTTTACTCTCATTTCCCACCAGGAAGAGGAATTAACCAAAGGCTCAGCGTGCCGTGCCGGAACCAGATTAGGGCCTGAAGCCATCCTGCGGTGTTGCGGCCAGCTCAAAAGAAAGCGAGTTGAAGAAAGGAGCTCAGGGGCACTGTAATTCACAAACCTGCAGAGTTATAAATGACAGCTATCGTCCAAAAATATACTGAAGTAAGGCTGCCAAGAGGACTTGAAAGTGGGGCAGAATTGCAGGAAACCGATTTCAGGAGGTAGACTGGAATTGCATTGAAAGCATAGGAAAAGAGGCAGAACGTCCACAATGATGCACTTGGCCAAAAAGGGCGTATGCGTTTTTTCCTGAATATATTCAGGAAAAAACGCATACGCCCTTTTTGGCCAACCAAGCAAGCTTGCAAAGGAAATCTGCACTACAATGAAGTCTCACTTCCCCCCGGTCAAAAGGGCCATCTGAAAAAAGTGTAAAATCCAGAAAGGCAGGACAGGCCATGGAGAACTGGGAGCCTTGTTATGCTGATGGGCGGGATGTAAATTGCCAACAGACACTCGGGAGAAGTGTATGGTGTTTCCTGAAACAACTAAAAAACAAAGCAACAGAGCCTAGGGCACTTCCACTTATGGTCCTATAGATTAGGGAAATTAAAATAAAAAAGACACAGCCACCCCAAAGTTTGGGACGCCTCTGTTTACAAGAACCTCGTTTACAGTACAAGTTCAACATTGCAGAAATTGAAAAATGGATAAAGAAGTTGTGGTATTTACTTACAAAGCAATATCACTCTGCAATGAAATCTATGTCATCAGGCCCTTAGCAGCACAATGAGTGGATTCAGGTATGATGATTCTAACTGAAATAAGTCACACAGAAAAAGAAACATCATAAGATATCAGTAATACACGGAATGTAAACTTGGCTACACAGGAACTGAATTACAGAACAGAACAGGGTCTCAAATTTAGAAAACCAACTTATGCTTGCTTAAGGGGAAAGGTGAGTTGGGGTGCTGCATAAAACCAGAGATTGAAATGAGCACAGATAAAGTTCCTTAAGCCAAATATGGAATAGACAAGAGCTACTCCTTGCTCAACGAAATGGACACAACACCGCATATTAAACGCCTAAGAATGTACCTGACTAGTAAGTATCTTAAAACCTATGGATTGCTATGTCTCCGAAAGAGAATCAAGCATGTGTACAGGGGCATAAACGCAGCAGTGATAGGATTGGAGAGGTTTGGTGAGCAAATGAAGACCCTCTGAAGTCATATTGCATGGTACCCATTCCACGGGTTTCAACTACCCAGGTTTAAGGTATTCTTCCTTCAGCTAAAACATGCATGTGGAACCTAGAGTATGATCAACCATGTGATCGGGAGACGTGTTCAAATATGTCTCAGTTTTCGTACCCTGGTACTCGGGTGCAACATTCCAGACGCTTTACTAACACCCTCCCGACTTGGAGAGTCAGTCCCTTTAACCTCCTGTTTGGCCCAGTTTGCAATTTCTGCGGAAGATGAACAGGAATAGCGAGAACCAATGAGAGACTAGCTGGAGGTGTCTGGACGGGCAAATTTAACTCTCATTTCCCACCAGGAAGAGGAATTAACCAAAGGCTCAGCGTGCCGTGCCGGAACCAGATTAGGGCCTGAAGCCATCCTGCGGTGTTGCGGCCAGCTCAAAAGAAAGCGAGTTGAAGAAAGGAGCTCAGGGGCACTGTAATTCACAAACCTGCAGAGTTATAAATGACAGCTATCGTCCAAAAATATACTGAAGTAAGGCTGCCAAGAGGACTTGAAAGCGGGGCAGAATTGCAGGAAACCGATTTCAGGAGGTAGACTGGAATTGCATTGAAAGCATAGGAAAAGAGGCAGAACGTCCACAATGATGCACTTGGCCAAAAAGGGCGTATGCGTTTTTTCCTGAATATATTCAGGAAAAAACGCATACGCCCTTTTTGGCCAACCAAGCAAGCTTGCAAAGGAAATCTGCACTACAATGAAGTCTCACTTCCCCCCGGTCAAAAGGGCCATCTGAAAAAAGTGTAAAATCCAGAAAGGCAGGACAGGCCATGGAGAACTGGGAGCCTTGTTATGCTGATGGGCGGGATGTAAATTGCCAACAGACACTCGGGAGAAGTGTATGGTGTTTCCTGAAACATCTAAAAAACAAAGCAACAGAGCCTAGGGCACTTCCACTTATGGTCCTATAGCTTAGGGAAATTAAAATCAAAAAGACACAGCCACCCCAAAGTTTGGGATGCCTCTGTTTACAAGAACCTCGTTTACAGTACAAGTTCAACATCGCAGAAAGTGAAAAATGGATAAAGAAGTTGTGGTATTTACTTACAAAGCAATATCACTCAGCAATGAAATCTATGTCATCAGGCCCTTAGCAGCACAATGAGTGGATTCAGGTATGATGATTCTAACTGAAATAAGTCACACAGAAAAAGAAACATCATAAGATATCAGTAATACACGGAATGTAAACTTGGCTACACAGGAACTGAATTACAGAACAGAACAGGGTCTCAAATTTAGAAAACCAACTTATGCTTGCTTAAGGGGAAAGGTGAGTTGGGGTGCTGCATAAAACCAGAGATTGAAATGAACACAGATAAAGTTCCTTAAGCCAAATATGGAATAGACAAGAGCTACTCCTTGCTCAACGAAATGGACTCAACACCGCATATTAAATGCCTAAGAATGTACCTGACTAGTAAGTATCTTAAAACCTATGGATTGCTATGTCTCCGAAAGAGAATCAAGCATGTGTACAGGGGCATAAACGCAGCAGTGATAGGATTGGAGAGGTTTGGTGAGCAAATGAAGACCCTCTGAAGTCATATTGCATGGTACCCATTCCACGGGTTTCAACTACCCAGGTTTAAGGTATTCTTCCTTCAGCTAAAACATGCATGTGGAACCTAGAGTATGATCAACCATGTGATCGGGAGACGTGTTCAAATATGTCTCAGTTTTCGTACCCTGGTACTCGGGTGCAACATTCCAGACGCTTTACTAACACCCTCCTGACTTGGAGAGTCAGTCCCTTTAACCTCCTGTTTGGCCCAGTTTGCAATTTCTGCGGAAGATGAACAGGAATAGCGAGAACCAATGAGAGACTAGCTGGAGGTGTCTGGACGGGCAAATTTAACCCTCATTTCCCACCAGGAAGAGGAATTAACCAAAGGCTCAGCGTGCCGTGCCGGAACCAGATTAGGGCCTGAAGCCATCCTGCGGTGTTGCGGCCAGCTCAAAAGAAAGCGAGTTGAAGAAAGGAGCTCAGGGGCACTGTAATTCACAAACCTGCAGAGTTATAAATGACAGCTATCGTCCAAAAATATACTGAAGTAAGGCTGCCAAGAGGACTTGAAAGCGGGGCAGAATTGCAGGAAACCGATTTCAGGAGGTAGACTGGAATTGCATTGAAAGCATAGGAAAAGAGGCAGAACGTCCACAATGATGCACTTGGCCAAAAAGGGCGTATGCGTTTTTTCCTGAATATATTCAGGAAAAAACGCATACGCCCTTTTTGGCCAACCAAGCAAGCTTGCAAAGGAAATCTGCACTACAATGAAGTCTCACTTCCCCCCGGTCAAAAGGGCCATCTGAAAAAAGTGTAAAATCCAGAAAGGCAGGACAGGCCATGGAGAACTGGGAGCCTTGTTATGCTGATGGGCGGGATGTAAATTGCCAACAGACACTCGGGAGAAGTGTATGGTGTTTCCTGAAACATCTAAAAAACAAAGCAACAGAGCCTAGGGCACTTCCACTTATGGTCCTATAGCTTAGGGAAATTAAAATCAAAAAGACACAGCCACCCCAAAGTTTGGGACGCCTCTGTTTACAAGAACCTCGTTTACAGTACAAGTTCAACATCGCAGAAAGTGAAAAATGGATAAAGAAGTTGTGGTATTTACTTACAAAGCAATATCACTCAGCAATGAAATCTATGTCATCAGGCCCTTAGCAGCACAATGAGTGGATTCAGGTATGATGATTCTAACTGAAATAAGTCACACAGAAAAAGAAACATCATAAGATATCAGTAATACACGGAATGTAAACTTGGCTACACAGGAACTGAATTACAGAACAGAACAGGGTCTCAAATTTAGAAAACCAACTTATGCTTGCTTAAGGGGAAAGGTGAGTTGGGGTGCTGCATAAAACCAGAGATTGAAATGAGCACAGATAAAGTTCCTTAAGCCAAATATGGAATAGACAAGAGCTACCTCTTGCTCAACGAAATGGACTCAACACCGCATATTAAATGCCTAAGAATGTACCTGACTAGTAAGTATCTTAAAACCTATGGATTGCTATGTCTCCGAAAGAGAATCAAGCATGTGTACAGGGGCCTAAACGCAGCAGTGATAGGATTGGAGAGGTTCGGTGAGCAAATGAAGACCCTTTGAAGTCATATTGCATGGTACCCATTCCACGGGTTTCAACTACCCAGGTTTAAGGTATTCTTCCTTCAGCTAAAACATGCATGTGGAACCTAGAGTATGATCAACCATGTGATCGGGAGACGTGTTCAAATATGTCTCAGTTTTCGTACCCTGGTACTCGGGTGCAACATTCCAGACGCTTTACTAACACCCTCCCGACTTGGAGAGTCAGTCCCTTTAACCTCCTGTTTGGCCCAGTTTGCAATTTCTGCGGAAGATGAACAGGAATAGCGAGAACCAATGAGAGACTAGCTGGAGGTGTCTGGACGGGCAAATTTAACTCTCATTTCCCACCAGGAAGAGGAATTAACCAAAGGCTCAGCGTGCCGTGCCGGAACCAGATTAGGGCCTGAAGCCATCCTGCGGTGTTGCGGCCAGCTCAAAAGAAAGCGAGTTGAAGAAAGGAGCTCAGGAGTCACTGTAATTCACAAACCTGCAGAGTTATAAATGACAGCTATCGTCCAAAAATATACTGAAGTAAGGCTGCCAAGAGGACTTGAAAGCGGGGCAGAATTGCAGGAAACCGATTTCAGGAGGTAGACTGGAATTGCATTGAAAGCATAGGAAAAGAGGCAGAACGTCCACAATGATGCACTTGGCCAAAAAGGGCGTATGCGTTTTTTCCTGAATATATTCAGGAAAAAACGCATACGCCCTTTTTGGCCAACCAAGCAAGCTTGCAAAGGAAATCTGCACTACAATGAAGTCTCACTTCCCCCCGGTCAAAAGGGCCATCTGAAAAAAGTGTAAAATCCAGAAAGGCAGGACAGGCCATGGAGAACTGGGAGCCTTGTTATGCTGATGGGCGGGATGTAAATTGCCAACAGACACTCGGGAGAAGTGTATGGTGTTTCCTGAAACATCTAAAAAACAAAGCAACAGAGCCTAGGGCACTTCCACTTATGGTCCTATAGCTTAGGGAAATTAAAATCAAAAAGACACAGCCACCCCAAACATTGGGACGCCTCTGTTTACAAGAACCTCGTTTACAGTACAAGTTCAACATCGCAGAAAGTGAAAAATGGATAAAGAAGTTGTGGTATTTACTTACAAAGCAATATCACTCAGCAATGAAATCTATGTCATCAGGCCCTTAGCAGCACAATGAGTGGATTCAGGTATGATGATTCTAACTGAAATAAGTCACACAGAAAAAGAAACATCATAAGATATCAGTAATACACGGAATGTAAACTTGGCTACACAGGAACTGAATTACAGAACAGAACAGGGTCTCAAATTTAGAAAACCAACTTATGCTTGCTTAAGGGTAAAGGTGAGTTGGGGTGCTGCATAAAACCAGAGATTGAAATGAGCACAGATAAAGTTCCTTAAGCCAAATATGGAATAGACAAGAGCTACTCCTTGCTCAAAGTAATGGACTCAACACCGCATATTAAACGTCTAAGAATGTACCTGACTAGTAAGTATCTTAAAACCTATGGATTGCTATGTCTCCGAAAGAGAATCAAGCATGTGTACAGGGGCATAAACACAGCAGTGATAGGATTGGAGAGGTTCGGTGAGCAACTGAAGACCCTTTGAAGTCATATTGCATGGTACCCATTCCACGGGTTTCAACTACCCAGGTTTAAGGTATTCTTCCTTCAGGTAAAACATGCATGTGGAACCTAGAGTCTGATCAACCATGTGATCGGGAGACGTGTTCAAATATGTCTCAGTTTTCGTACCCTGGTACTCGGGTGCAACATTCCAGACGCTTTACTAACACCCTCCTGACTTGGAGAGTCAGTCCCTTTAACCTCCTGTTTGGCCCAGTTTGCAATTTCTGCGGAAGATGAACAGGAATAGCGAGAACCAATGAGAGACTAGCTGGAGGTGTCTGGATGGGCAAATTTAACTCTCATTTCCCACCAGGAAGAGGAATTAACCAAAGGCTCAGCGTGCCGTGCCGGAACCAGATTAGGGCCTGAAGCCATCCTGCGGTGTTGCGGCCAGCTCAAAAGAAAGCGAGTTGAAGAAAGGAGCTCAGGGGCACTGTAATTCACAAACCTGCAGAGTTATAAATGAGAGCTATCGTCCAAAAATATACTGAAGTAAGGCTGCCAAGAGGACTTGAAAGCGGGGCAGAATTGCAGGAAACCGATTTCAGGAGGTAGACTGGAATTGCATTGAAAGCATAGGAAAAGAGGCAGAACGTCCACAATGATGCACTTGGCCAAAAAGGGCGTATGCGTTTTTTCCTGAATATATTCAGGAAAAAACGCATACGCCCTTTTTGGCCAACCAAGCAAGCTTGCAAAGGAAATCTGCACTACAATGAAGTCTCACTTCCCCCCGGTCAAAAGGGCCATCTGAAAAAAGTGTAAAATCCAGAAAGGCAGGACAGGCCATGGAGAACTGGGAGCCTTGTTATGCTGATGGGCGGGATGTAAATTGCCAACAGACACTCGGGAGAAGTGTATGGTGTTTCCTGAAACATCTAAAAAACAAAGCAACAGAGCCTAGGGCACTTCCACTTATGGTCCTATAGATTAGGGAAATTAAAATCAAAAAGACACAGCCACCCCAAAGTTTGGGACGCCTCTGTTTACAAGAACCTCGTTTACAGTACAAGTTCAACATCGCAGAAAGTGAAAAATGGATAAAGAAGTTGTGGTATTTACTTACAAAGCAATATCACTCTGCAATGAAATCTATGTCATCAGGCCCTTAGCAGCACAATGAGTGGATTCAGGTATGATGATTCTAACTGAAATAAGTCACACAGAAAAAGAAACATCATAAGATATCAGTAATACACGGAATGTAAACTTGGCTACACAGGAACTGAATTCCAAAACAGAACAGGGTCTCAAATTTAGAAAACCAACTTATGCTTGCTTAAGGGGAAAGGTGAGTTGGGGTGCTGCATAAAACCAGAGATTGAAATGAGCACAGATAAAGGTCCTTAAGCCAAATATGGAATAGACAAGAGCTACTCCTTGCTCAACGAAATGGACACAACACCACATATTAAACGCCTAAGAATGTACCTGACTAGTAAGTATCTTAAAACCTATGGATTGCTATGTCTCCGAAAGAGAATCAAGCATGTGTACAGGGGCATAAACGCAGCAGTGATAGGATTGGAGAGGTTTGGTGAGCAAATGAAGACCCTCTGAAGTCATATTGCATGGTACCCATTCCACGGGTTTCAACTACCCAGGTTTAAGGTATTCTTCCTTCAGCTAAAACATGCATGTGGAACCTAGAGTCTGATCAACCATGTGATCGGGAGACGTGTTCAAATATGTCTCAGTTTTCGTACCCTGGTACTCGGGTGCAACATTCCAGACGCTTTACTAACACCCTCCTGATTTGGAGAGTCAGTCCCTTTAACCTCCTGTTTGGCCCAGTTTGCAATTTCTGCGGAAGATGAACAGGAATAGCGAGAACCAATGAGAGACTAGCTGGAGGTGTCTGGACGGGCAAATTTAACTCTCATTTCCCACCAGGAAGAGGAATTAACCAAAGGCTCAGCGTGCCGTGCCGGAACCAGATTAGGGCCTGAAGCCATCCTGCGGTGTTGCGGCCAGGTCACAAGAAAGCGAGTTGAAGAAAGGAGCTCAGGGGCACTGTAATTCACAAACCTGCAGAGTTATAAATGACAGCTATCGTCCAAAAATATACTGAAGTAAGGCTGCCAAGAGGACTTGAAAGCGGGGCAGAATTGCAGGAAACCGATTTCAGGAGGTAGACTGGAATTGCATTGAAAGCATAGGAAAAGAGGCAGAACGTCCACAATGATGCACTTGGCCAAAAAGGGCGTATGCGTTTTTTCCTGAATATATTCAGGAAAAAACGCATACGCCCTTTTTGGCCAACCAAGCAAGCTTGCAAAGGAAATCTGCACTACAATGAAGTCTCACTTCCCCCCGGTCAAAAGGGCCATCTGAAAAAAGTGTAAAATCCAGAAAGGCAGGACAGGCCATGGAGAACTGGGAGCCTTGTTATGCTGATGGGCGGGATGTAAATTGCCAACAGACACTCGGGAGAAGTGTATGGTGTTTCCTGAAACATCTAAAAAACAAAGCAACAGAGCCTAGGGCACTTCCACTTATGGTCCTATAGCTTAGGGAAATTAAAATCAAAAAGACACAGCCACCCCAAACATTGGGACGCCTCTATTTACAAGAACCTCGTTTACAGTACAAGTTCAACATCGCAGAAAGTGAAAAATGGATAAAGAAGTTGTGGTATTTACTTACAAAGCAATATCACTCAGCAATGAAATCTATGTCATCAGGCCCTTAGCAGCACAATGAGTGGATTCAGGTATGATGATTCTAACTAAAATAAGTCACACAGAAAAAGAAACATCATAAGATATCAGTAATACACGGAATGTAAACTTGGCTACACAGGAACTGAATTACAGAACAGAACAGGGTCTCAAATTTAGAAAACCAACTTATGCTTGCTTAAGGGGAAAGGTGAGTTGGGGTGCTGCATAAAACCAGAGATTGAAATGAGCACAGATAAAGTTCCTTAAGCCAAATATGGAATAGACAAGAGCTACTCCTTGCTCAATGAAATGGACTCAACACCCCATATTAAACGCCTAAGAATGTACCTGACTAGTAAGTATCTTAAAACCTAGGGATTGCTATGTCTCCGAAAGAGAATCAAGCGTGTGTACAGGGGCATAAATGCAGCAGTGATAGTATTGGAGAGGTTCGGTGAGCAAATGAAGACCCTTTGAAGTCATATTGCATGGTACCCATTCCACAGGGTTCAACTACCCAGGTTTAAGGTATTCTTCCTTCAGCTAAAACATGCATGTGGAACCTAGAGTATGATCAACCATGTGATCGGGAGACGTGTTCAAATATGTCTCAGTTTTCATACCCTGGTACTCGGGTGCAACATTCCAGACACTTTACTAACACTCTCCCGACTTGGAGAGTCAGTCCCTTTAACCTCCTGTTTGGCCCAGTTTGCAATTTCTGCGGAAGATGAACAGGAATAGCGAGAACCAATGAGAGACTAGCTGCAGGTGTCTGGACGGGAAAATTTTACTCTCATTTCCCACCAGGAAGAGGAATTAACCAAAGGCTCAGCGTGCCGTGCCGGAACCAGATTAGGGCCTGAAGCCATCCTGCGGTGTTGCGGCCAGCTCAAAAGAAAGCGAGTTGAAGAAAGGAGCTCAGGGGCACTGTAATTCACAAACCTGCAGAGTTATAAATGACAGCTATCGTCCAAAAATATACTGAAGTAAGGCTGCCAAGAGGACTTGAAAGTGGGGCAGAATTGCAGGAAACCGATTTCAGGAGGTAGACTGGAATTGCATTGAAAGCATAGGAAAAGAGGCAGAACGTCCACAATGATGCACTTGGCCAAAAAGGGCGTATGCGTTTTTTCCTGAATATATTCAGGAAAAAACGCATACGCCCTTTTTGGCCAACCAAGCAAGCTTGCAAAGGAAATCTGCACTACAATGAAGTCTCACTTCCCCCCGGTCAAAAGGGCCATCTGAAAAAAGTGTAAAATCCAGAAAGGCAGGACAGGCCATGGAGAACTGGGAGCCTTGTTATGCTGATGGGCGGGATGTAAATTGCCAACAGACACTCGGGAGAAGTGTATGGTGTTTCCTGAAACAACTAAAAAACAAAGCAACAGAGCCTAGGGCACTTCCACTTATGGTCCTATAGATTAGGGAAATTAAAATAAAAAAGACACAGCCACCCCAAAGTTTGGGACGCCTCTGTTTACAAGAACCTCGTTTACAGTACAAGTTCAACATTGCAGAAATTGAAAAATGGATAAAGAAGTTGTGGTATTTACTTACAAAGCAATATCACTCTGCAATGAAATCTATGTCATCAGGCCCTTAGCAGCACAATGAGTGGATTCAGGTATGATGATTCTAACTGAAATAAGTCACACAGAAAAAGAAACATCATAAGATATCAGTAATACACGGAATGTAAACTTGGCTACACAGGAACTGAATTACAGAACAGAACAGGGTCTCAAATTTAGAAAACCAACTTATGCTTGCTTAAGGGGAAAGGTGAGTTGGGGTGCTGCATAAAACCAGAGATTGAAATGAGCACAGATAAAGTTCCTTAAGCCAAATATGGAATAGACAAGAGCTACTCCTTGCTCAACGAAATGGACACAACACCGCATATTAAACGCCTAAGAATGTACCTGACTAGTAAGTATCTTAAAACCTATGGATTGCTATGTCTCCGAAAGAGAATCAAGCATGTGTACAGGGGCATAAACGCAGCAGTGATAGGATTGGAGAGGTTTGGTGAGCAAATGAAGACCCTCTGAAGTCATATTGCATGGTACCCATTCCACGGGTTTCAACTACCCAGGTTTAAGGTATTCTTCCTTCAGCTAAAACATGCATGTGGAACCTAGAGTATGATCAACCATGTGATCGGGAGACGTGTTCAAATATGTCTCAGTTTTCGTACCCTGGTACTCGGGTGCAACATTCCAGACGCTTTACTAACACCCTCCCGACTTGGAGAGTCAGTCCCTTTAACCTCCTGTTTGGCCCAGTTTGCAATTTCTGCGGAAGATGAACAGGAATAGCGAGAACCAATGAGAGACTAGCTGGAGGTGTCTGGACGGGCAAATTTAACTCTCATTTCCCACCAGGAAGAGGAATTAACCAAAGGCTCAGCGTGCCGTGCCGGAACCAGATTAGGGCCTGAAGCCATCCTGCGGTGTTGCGGCCAGCTCAAAAGAAAGCGAGTTGAAGAAAGGAGCTCAGGGGCACTGTAATTCACAAACCTGCAGAGTTATAAATGACAGCTATCGTCCAAAAATATACTGAAGTAAGGCTGCCAAGAGGACTTGAAAGCGGGGCAGAATTGCAGGAAACCGATTTCAGGAGGTAGACTGGAATTGCATTGAAAGCATAGGAAAAGAGGCAGAACGTCCACAATGATGCACTTGGCCAAAAAGGGCGTATGCGTTTTTTCCTGAATATATTCAGGAAAAAACGCATACGCCCTTTTTGGCCAACCAAGCAAGCTTGCAAAGGAAATCTGCACTACAATGAAGTCTCACTTCCCCCCGGTCAAAAGGGCCATCTGAAAAAAGTGTAAAATCCAGAAAGGCAGGACAGGCCATGGAGAACTGGGAGCCTTGTTATGCTGATGGGCGGGATGTAAATTGCCAACAGACACTCGGGAGAAGTGTATGGTGTTTCCTGAAACATCTAAAAAACAAAGCAACAGAGCCTAGGGCACTTCCACTTATGGTCCTATAGCTTAGGGAAATTAAAATCAAAAAGACACAGCCACCCCAAAGTTTGGGATGCCTCTGTTTACAAGAACCTCGTTTACAGTACAAGTTCAACATCGCAGAAAGTGAAAAATGGATAAAGAAGTTGTGGTATTTACTTACAAAGCAATATCACTCAGCAATGAAATCTATGTCATCAGGCCCTTAGCAGCACAATGAGTGGATTCAGGTATGATGATTCTAACTGAAATAAGTCACACAGAAAAAGAAACATCATAAGATATCAGTAATACACGGAATGTAAACTTGGCTACACAGGAACTGAATTACAGAACAGAACAGGGTCTCAAATTTAGAAAACCAACTTATGCTTGCTTAAGGGGAAAGGTGAGTTGGGGTGCTGCATAAAACCAGAGATTGAAATGAACACAGATAAAGTTCCTTAAGCCAAATATGGAATAGACAAGAGCTACTCCTTGCTCAACGAAATGGACTCAACACCGCATATTAAATGCCTAAGAATGTACCTGACTAGTAAGTATCTTAAAACCTATGGATTGCTATGTCTCCGAAAGAGAATCAAGCATGTGTACAGGGGCATAAACGCAGCAGTGATAGGATTGGAGAGGTTTGGTGAGCAAATGAAGACCCTCTGAAGTCATATTGCATGGTACCCATTCCACGGGTTTCAACTACCCAGGTTTAAGGTATTCTTCCTTCAGCTAAAACATGCATGTGGAACCTAGAGTATGATCAACCATGTGATCGGGAGACGTGTTCAAATATGTCTCAGTTTTCGTACCCTGGTACTCGGGTGCAACATTCCAGACGCTTTACTAACACCCTCCTGACTTGGAGAGTCAGTCCCTTTAACCTCCTGTTTGGCCCAGTTTGCAATTTCTGCGGAAGATGAACAGGAATAGCGAGAACCAATGAGAGACTAGCTGGAGGTGTCTGGACGGGCAAATTTAACCCTCATTTCCCACCAGGAAGAGGAATTAACCAAAGGCTCAGCGTGCCGTGCCGGAACCAGATTAGGGCCTGAAGCCATCCTGCGGTGTTGCGGCCAGCTCAAAAGAAAGCGAGTTGAAGAAAGGAGCTCAGGGGCACTGTAATTCACAAACCTGCAGAGTTATAAATGACAGCTATCGTCCAAAAATATACTGAAGTAAGGCTGCCAAGAGGACTTGAAAGCGGGGCAGAATTGCAGGAAACCGATTTCAGGAGGTAGACTGGAATTGCATTGAAAGCATAGGAAAAGAGGCAGAACGTCCACAATGATGCACTTGGCCAAAAAGGGCGTATGCGTTTTTTCCTGAATATATTCAGGAAAAAACGCATACGCCCTTTTTGGCCAACCAAGCAAGCTTGCAAAGGAAATCTGCACTACAATGAAGTCTCACTTCCCCCCGGTCAAAAGGGCCATCTGAAAAAAGTGTAAAATCCAGAAAGGCAGGACAGGCCATGGAGAACTGGGAGCCTTGTTATGCTGATGGGCGGGATGTAAATTGCCAACAGACACTCGGGAGAAGTGTATGGTGTTTCCTGAAACATCTAAAAAACAAAGCAACAGAGCCTAGGGCACTTCCACTTATGGTCCTATAGCTTAGGGAAATTAAAATCAAAAAGACACAGCCACCCCAAAGTTTGGGACGCCTCTGTTTACAAGAACCTCGTTTACAGTACAAGTTCAACATCGCAGAAAGTGAAAAATGGATAAAGAAGTTGTGGTATTTACTTACAAAGCAATATCACTCAGCAATGAAATCTATGTCATCAGGCCCTTAGCAGCACAATGAGTGGATTCAGGTATGATGATTCTAACTGAAATAAGTCACACAGAAAAAGAAACATCATAAGATATCAGTAATACACGGAATGTAAACTTGGCTACACAGGAACTGAATTACAGAACAGAACAGGGTCTCAAATTTAGAAAACCAACTTATGCTTGCTTAAGGGGAAAGGTGAGTTGGGGTGCTGCATAAAACCAGAGATTGAAATGAGCACAGATAAAGTTCCTTAAGCCAAATATGGAATAGACAAGAGCTACCTCTTGCTCAACGAAATGGACTCAACACCGCATATTAAATGCCTAAGAATGTACCTGACTAGTAAGTATCTTAAAACCTATGGATTGCTATGTCTCCGAAAGAGAATCAAGCATGTGTACAGGGGCCTAAACGCAGCAGTGATAGGATTGGAGAGGTTCGGTGAGCAAATGAAGACCCTTTGAAGTCATATTGCATGGTACCCATTCCACGGGTTTCAACTACCCAGGTTTAAGGTATTCTTCCTTCAGCTAAAACATGCATGTGGAACCTAGAGTATGATCAACCATGTGATCGGGAGACGTGTTCAAATATGTCTCAGTTTTCGTACCCTGGTACTCGGGTGCAACATTCCAGACGCTTTACTAACACCCTCCCGACTTGGAGAGTCAGTCCCTTTAACCTCCTGTTTGGCCCAGTTTGCAATTTCTGCGGAAGATGAACAGGAATAGCGAGAACCAATGAGAGACTAGCTGGAGGTGTCTGGACGGGCAAATTTAACTCTCATTTCCCACCAGGAAGAGGAATTAACCAAAGGCTCAGCGTGCCGTGCCGGAACCAGATTAGGGCCTGAAGCCATCCTGCGGTGTTGCGGCCAGCTCAAAAGAAAGCGAGTTGAAGAAAGGAGCTCAGGAGTCACTGTAATTCACAAACCTGCAGAGTTATAAATGACAGCTATCGTCCAAAAATATACTGAAGTAAGGCTGCCAAGAGGACTTGAAAGCGGGGCAGAATTGCAGGAAACCGATTTCAGGAGGTAGACTGGAATTGCATTGAAAGCATAGGAAAAGAGGCAGAACGTCCACAATGATGCACTTGGCCAAAAAGGGCGTATGCGTTTTTTCCTGAATATATTCAGGAAAAAACGCATACGCCCTTTTTGGCCAACCAAGCAAGCTTGCAAAGGAAATCTGCACTACAATGAAGTCTCACTTCCCCCCGGTCAAAAGGGCCATCTGAAAAAAGTGTAAAATCCAGAAAGGCAGGACAGGCCATGGAGAACTGAGAGCCTTGTTATGCTGATGGGCGGGATGTAAATTGCCAACAGACACTTGGGAGAAGTGTATGGTGTTTCCTGAAACATCTAAAAAACAAAGCAACAGAGCCTAGGGCACTTCCACTTATGGTCCTATAGCTTAGGGAAATTAAAATCAAAAAGACACAGCCACCCCAAACATTGGAACGCCTCTGTTTACAAGAACCTCGTTTACAGTACAAGTTCAACATCGCAGAAAGTGAAAAATGGATAAAGAAGTTGTGGTATTTACTTACAAAGCAATATCACTCAGCAATGAAATCTATGTCATCAGGCCCTTAGCAGCACAATGAGTGGATTCAGGTATGATGATTCTAACTGAAATAAGTCACACAGAAAAAGAAACATCATAAGATATCAGTAATACACGGAATGTAAACTTGGCTACACAGGAACTGAATTACAGAACAGAACAGGGTCTCAAATTTAGAAAACCAACTTATGCTTGCTTAAGGGGAAAGGTGAGTTGGGGTGCTGCATAAAACCAGAGATTGAAATGAGCACAGATAAAGTTCCTTAAGCCAAATATGGAATAGACAAGAGCTACCTCTTGCTCAACGAAATGGACTCAACACCGCATATTAAATGCCTAAGAATGTACCTGACTAGTAAGTATCTTAAAACCTATGGATTGCTATGTCTCCGAAAGAGAATCAAGCATGTGTACAGGGGCCTAAACGCAGCAGTGATAGGATTGGAGAGGTTCGGTGAGCAAATGAAGACCCTTTGAAGTCATATTGCATGGTACCCATTCCACGGGTTTCAACTACCCAGGTTTAAGGTATTCTTCCTTCAGCTAAAACATGCATGTGCAACCTAGAGTATGATCAACCATGTGATCGGGAGACGTGTTCAAATATGTCTCAGTTTTCGTACCCTGGTACTCGGGTACAACATTCCAGACGCTTTACTAACACCCTCCCGATTTGGAGAGTCAGTCCCTTTAACCTCCTGTTTGGCCCAGTTTGCAATTTCTGTGGAAGATGAACAGGAATAGCGAGAACCAATGAGAGACTAGCTGGAGGTGTCTGAACGGGCAAATTTAACTCTCATTTCCCACCAGGAAGAGGAATAAACCAAAGGCTCAGCGTGCCGTGCCGGAACCAGATTAGGGCCTGAAGCCATCCTGCGGTGTTGCGGCCAGCTCAAAAGAAAGCGAGTTGAAGAAAGGAGCTCAGGGGCACTGTAATTCACAAACCTGCAGAGTTATAAATGACAGCTATCGTCCAAAAATATACTGAAGTAAGGCTGCCAAGAGGACTTGAAAGCGGGGCAGAATTGCAGGAAACCGATTTCAGGAGGCAGACTGAAATTGCATTGAAAGCATAGGAAAAGAGGCAGAACGTCCACAATGATGCACTTGGCCAAAAAGGGCGTATGCGTTTTTTCCTGAATATATTCAGGAAAAAACGCATACGCCCTTTTTGGCCAACCAAGCAAGCTTGCAAAGGAAATCTGCACTACAATGAAGTCTCACTTCCCCCCGGTCAAAAGGGCCATCTGAAAAAAGTGTAAAATCCAGAAAGGCAGGACAGGCCATGGAGAACTGGGAGCCTTGTTATGCTGATGGGCGGGATGTAAATTGCCAACAGACACTCGGGAGAAGTGTATGGTGTTTCCTGAAACATCTAAAAAACAAAGCAACAGAGCCTAGGGCACTTCCACTTATGGTCCTATAGCTTAGGGAAATTAAAATCAAAAAGACACAGCCACCCCAAAGTTTGGGACGCCTCTGTTTACAAGAACCTCGTTTACAGTACAAGTTCAACATCGCAGAAAGTGAAAAATGGATAAAGAAGTTGTGGTATTTACTTACAAAGCAATATCACTCAGCAATGAAATCTATGTCATCAGGCCCTTAGCAGCACAATGAGTGGATTCAGGTATGATGATTCTAACTGAAATAAGTCACACAGAAAAAGAAACATCATAAGATATCAGTAATACACGGAATGTAAACTTGGCTACACAGGAACTGAATTACAGAACAGAACAGGGTCTCAAATTTAGAAAACCAACTTATGCTTGCTTAAGGGGAAAGGTGAGTTGGGGTGCTGCATAAAACCAGAGATTGAAATCAGCACAGATAAAGTTCCTTAAGCCAAATATGGAATAGACAAGAGCTACTCCTTGCTCAACGAAATGGACTCAACACCGCATATTAAATGCCTAAGAATGTACCTGACTAGTAAGTATCTTAAAACCTATGGATTGCTATGTCTCCGAAAGAGAATCAAGCATGTGTACAGGGGCATAAACGCAGCAGTGATAGGATTGGAGAGGTTCGGTGAGCAAATGAAGACCCTTTGAAGTCATATTGCATGGTACCCATTCCACGGGTTTCAACTACCCAGGTTTAAGGTATTCTTCCTTCAGCTAAAACATGCATGTGGAACCTAGAGTATGATCAACCATGTGATCGGGAGACGTGTTCAAATATGTCTCAGTTTTCGTACCCTGGTACTCGGGTGCAACATTCCAGACGCTTTACTAACACCCTCCCGACTTGGAGAGTCAGTCCCTTTAACCTCCTGTTTGGCCCAGTTTGCAATTTCTGCGGAAGATGAACAGGAATAGCGAGAACCAATGAGAGACTAGCTGGAGGTGTCTGGACGGGCAAATTTAACTCTCATTTCCCACCAGGAAGAGGAATTAACCAAAGGCTCAGCGTGCCGTGCCGGAACCAGATTAGGGCCTGAAGCCATCCTGCGGTGTTGCGGCCAGCTCAAAAGAAAGCGAGTTGAAGAAAGGAGCTCAGGGGCACTGTAATTCACAAACCTGCAGAGTTATAAATGACAGCTATCGTCCAAAAATATACTGAAGTAAGGCTGCCAAGAGGACTTGAAAGCGGGGCAGAATTGCAGGAAACCGATTTCAGGAGGTAGACTGGAATTGCATTGAAAGCATAGGAAAAGAGGCAGAACGTCCACAATGATGCACTTGGCCAAAAAGGGCGTATGCGTTTTTTCCTGAATATATTCAGGAAAAAACGCATACGCCCTTTTTGGCCAACCAAGCAAGCTTGCAAAGGAAATCTGCACTACAATGAAGTCTCACTTCCCCCCGGTCAAAAGGGCCATCTGAAAAAAGTGTAAAATCCAGAAAGGCAGGACAGGCCATGGAGAACTGAGAGCCTTGTTATGCTGATGGGCGGGATGTAAATTGCCAACAGACACTCGGGAGAAGTGTATGGTGTTTCCTGAAACATCTAAAAAACAAAGCAACAGAGCCTAGGGCACTTCCACTTATGGTCCTATAGCTTAGGGAAATTAAAATCAAAAAGACACAGCCACCCCAAACATTGGAACGCCTCTGTTTACAAGAACCTCGTTTACAGTACAAGTTCAACATCGCAGAAAGTGAAAAATGGATAAAGAAGTTGTGGTATTTACTTACAAAGCAATATCACTCAGCAATGAAATCTATGTCATCAGGCCCTTAGCAGCACAATGAGTGGATTCAGGTATGATGATTCTAACTGAAATAAGTCACACAGAAAAAGAAACATCATAAGATATCAGTAATACACGGAATGTAAACTTGGCTACACAGGAACTGAATTACAGAACAGAACAGAGTCTCAAATTTAGAAAACCAACTTATGCTTGCTTAAGGGGAAAGGTGAGTTGGGGTGCTGCATAAAACCAGAGATTGAAATGAGCACAGATAAAGTTCCTTAAGCCAAATATGGAATAGACAAGAGCTACCTCTTGCTCAACGAAATGGACTCAACACCGCATATTAAATGCCTAAGAATGTACCTGACTAGTAAGTATCTTAAAACCTATGGATTGCTATGTCTCCGAAAGAGAATCAAGCATGTGTACAGGGGCCTAAACGCAGCAGTGATAGGATTGGAGAGGTTCGGTGAGCAAATGAAGACCCTTTGAAGTCATATTGCATGGTACCCATTCCACGGGTTTCAACTACCCAGGTTTAAGGTATTCTTCCTTCAGCTAAAACATGCATGTGCAACCTAGAGTATGATCAACCATGTGATCGGGAGACGTGTTCAAATATGTCTCAGTTTTCGTACCCTGGTACTCGGGTGCAACATTCCAGACGCTTTACTAACACCCTCCCGACTTGGAGAGTCAGTCCCTTTAACCTCCTGTTTGGCCCAGTTTGCAATTTCTGTGGAAGATGAACAGGAATAGCGAGAACCAATGAGAGACTAGCTGGAGGTGTCTGGACGGGCAAATTTAACTCTCATTTCCCACCAGGAAGAGGAATTAACCAAAGGCTCAGCGTGTCGTGCCGGAACCAGATTAGGGCCTGAAGCCATCCTGCGGTGTTGCGGCCAGCTCAAAAGAAAGCGAGTTGAAGAAAGGAGCTCAGGGGCACTGTAATTCACAAACCTGCAGAGTTATAAATGACAGCTATCGTCCAAAAATATACTGAAGTAAGGCTGCCAAGAGGACTTGAAAGCGGGGCAGAATTGCAGGAAACCGATTTCAGGAGGTAGACTGGAATTGCATTGAAAGCATAGGAAAAGAGGCAGAACGTTCACAATGATGCACTTGGCCAAAAAGGGCGTATGCGTTTTTTCCTGAATATATTCAGGAAAAAACGCATACGCCCTTTTTGGCCAACCAAGCAAGCTTGCAAAGGAAATCTGCACTACAATGAAGTCTCACTTCCCCCCGGTCAAAAGGGCCATCTGAAAAAAGTGTAAAATCCAGAAAGACAGGACAGGCCATGGAGAACTGGGAGCCTTGTTATGCTGATGGGCGGGATGTAAATTGCCAACAGACACTCGGGAGAAGTGTATGGTGTTTCCTGAAACATCTAAAAAACAAAGCAACAGAGCCTAGGGCACTTCCACTTATGGTCCTATAGCTTAGGGAAATTAAAATCAAAAAGACACAGCCACCCCAAAGTTTGGGACGCCTCTGTTTACAAGAACCTCGTTTACAGTACAAGTTCAACATCGCAGAAAGTGAAAAATGGATAAAGAAGTTGTGGTATTTACTTACAAAGCAATATCACTCAGCAATGAAATCTATGTCATCAGGCCCTTAGCAGCACAATGAGTGGATTCAGTTATGATGATTCTAACTGAAATAAGTCACACAGAAAAAGAAACATCATAAGATATCAGTAATACACGGAATGTAAACTTGGCTACACAGGAACTGAATTACAGAACAGAACAGGGTCTCAAATTTAGAAAACCAACTTATGCTTGCTTAAGGGTAAAGGTGAGTTGGGGTGCTGCATAAAACCAGAGATTGAAATGAACACAGATAAAGTTCCTTAAGCCAAATATGGAATAGACCAGAGCTACTCCTTGCTCAACGAAATGGACTCAACACCGCATATTAAACGCCTAAGAATGTACCTGACTAGTAAGTATCTTAAAACCTATGGATTGCTATGTCTCCGAAAGAGAATCAAGCATGTGTACAGGGACATAAACGCAGCAGTGATAGGATTGGAGAGGTTCGGTGAGCAAATGAAGACCCTTTGAAGTAATATTGCATGGTACCCATTCCACGGGTTTCAACTACCCAGGTTTAAGGTATTCTTCCTTCAGCTAAAACATGCATGTGCAACCTAGAGTATGATCAACCATGTGATCGGGAGACGTGTTCAAATATGTCTCAGTTTTCGTACCCTGGTACTCGGGTGCAACATTCCAGACGCTTTACTAACACCCTCCCGACTTGGAGAGTCAGTCCCTTTAACCTCCTGTTTGGCCTAGTTTGCAATTTCTGTGGAAGATGAACAGGAATAGCGAGAACCAATGAGAGACTAGCTGGAGGTGTCTGGACGGGCAAATTTAACTCTCATTTCCCACCAGGAAGAGGAATTAACCAAAGGCTCAGCGTGCCGTGCCGGAACCAGATTAGGGCCTGAAGCCATCCTGCGGTGTTGCGGCCAGCTCAAAAGAAAGCGAGTTGAAGAAAGGAGCTCAGGGGCACTGTAATTCACAAACCTGCAGAGTTATAAATGACAGCTATCGTCCAAAAATATACTGAAGTAAGGCTGCCAAGAGGACTTGAAAGCGGGGCAGAATTGCAGGAAACCGATTTCAGGAGGTAGACTGGAATTGCATTGAAAGCATAGGAAAAGAGGCAGAACGTCCACAATGATGCACTTGGCCAAAAAGGGCGTATGCGTTTTTTCCTGAATATATTCAGGAAAAAACGCATACGCCCTTTTTGGCCAACCAAGCAAGCTTGCAAAGGAAATCTGCACTACAATGAAGTCTCACTTCCCCCCGGTCAAAAGGGCCATCTGAAAAAAGTGTAAAATCCAGAAAGGCAGGACAGGCCATGGAGAACTGGGAGCCTTGTTATGCTGATGGGCGGGATGTAAATTGCCAACAGACACTCGGGAGAAGTGTATGGTGTTTCCTGAAACATCTAAAAAACAAAGCAACAGAGCCTAGGGCACTTCCACTTATGGTCCTATAGCTTAGGGAAATTAAAATCAAAAAGACACAGCCACCCCAAACATTGGGACGCCTCTGTTTACAAGAACCTCGTTTACAGTACAAGTTCAACATCGCAGAAAGTGAAAAATGGATAAAGAAGTTGTGGTATTTACTTACAAAGCAATATCACTCAGCAATGAAATCTATGTCATCAGGCCCTTAGCAGCACAATGAGTGGATTCAGGTATGATGATTCTAACTGAAATAAGTCACACAGAAAAAGAAACATCATAAGATATCAGTAATACACGGAATGTAAACTTGGCTACACAGGAACTGAATTACAGAACAGAACAGGGTCTCAAATTTAGAAAACCAACTTATGCTTGCTTAAGGGTAAAGGTGAGTTGGGGTGCTGCATAAAACCAGAGATTGAAATGAGCACAGATAAAGTTCCTTAAGCCAAATATGGAATAGACAAGAGCTACCTCTTGCTCAACGAAATGGACTCAACACCACATATTAAATGCCTAAGAATGTACCTGACTAGTAAGTATCTTAAAACCTATGGATTGCTATGTCTCCGAAAGAGAATCAAGCATGTGTACAGGGGCATAAACGCAGCAGTGATAGGATTGGAGAGGTTCGGTGAGCAAATGAAGACCCTTTGAAGTCATATTGCATGGTACCCATTCCACGGGTTTCAACTACCCAGGTTTAAGGTATTCTTCCTTCAGCTAAAACATGCATGTGGAAACTAGAGTATGATCAACCATGTGATCGGGAGACGTGTTCAAATATGTCTCAGTTTTCGTACCCTGGTACTCGGGTACAACATTCCAGACGCTTTACTAACACCCTCCCGACTTGGAGAGTCAGTCCCTTTAACCTCCTGTTTGGCCCAGTTTGCAATTTCTGCGGAAGATGAACAGGAATAGCGAGAACCAATGAGAGACTAGCTGGAGGTGTCTGAACGGGCAAATTTAACTCTCATTTCCCACCAGGAAGAGGAATTAACCAAAGGCTCAGCGTGCCGTGCCGGAACCAGATTAGGGCCTGAAGCCATCCTGCGGTGTTGCGGCCAGCTCAAAAGAAAGCGAGTTGAAGAAAGGAGCTCAGGGGCACTGTAATTCACAAACCTGCAGAGTTATAAATGACAGCTATCGTCCAAAAATATACTGAAGTAAGGCTGCCAAGAGGACTTGAAAGCGGGGCAGAATTGCAGGAAACCGATTTCAGGAGGTAGACTGGAATTGCATTGAAAGCATAGGAAAAGAGGCAGAACGTCCACAATGATGCACTTGGCCAAAAAGGGCGTATGCGTTTTTTCCTGAATATATTCAGGAAAAAACGCATACGCCCTTTTTGGCCAACCAAGCAAGCTTGCAAAGGAAATCTGCACTACAATGAAGTCTCACTTCCCCCCGGTCAAAAGGGCCATCTGAAAAAAGTGTAAAATCCAGAAAGGCAGGACAGGCCATGGAGAACTGGGAGCCTTGTTATGCTGATGGGCGGGATGTAAATTGCCAACAGACACTCGGGAGAAGTGTATGGTGTTTCCTGAAACATCTAAAAAACAAAGCAACAGAGCCTAGGACACTTCCACTTATGGTCCTATAGCTTAGGGAAATTAAAATCAAAAAGACACAGCCACCCCAAAGTTTGGGACGCCTCTGTTTACAAGAACCTCGTTTACAGTACAAGTTCAACATCGCAGAAAGTGAAAAATGGATAAAGAAGTTGTGGTATTTACTTACAAAGCAATATCACTCAGCAATGAAATCTATGTCATCAGGCCCTTAGCAGCACAATGAGTGGATTCAGGTATGATGATTCTAACTGAAATAAGTCACACAGAAAAAGAAACATCATAAGATATCAGTAATACACGGAATGTAAACTTGGCTACACAGGAACTGAATTACAGAACAGAACAGGGTCTCAAATTTAGAAAACCAACTTATGCTTGCTTAAGGGGAAAGGTGAGTTGGGGTGCTGCATAAAACCAGAGATTGAAATGAGCACAGATAAAGTTCCTTAAGCCAAATATGGAATAGACAAGAGCTACCTCTTGCTCAACGAAATGGACTCAACACCGCATATTAAATGCCTAAGAATGTACCTGACTAGTAAGTATCTTAAAACCTATGGATTGCTATGTCTCCGAAAGAGAATCAAGCATGTGTACAGGGGCATAAACGCAGCAGTGATAGGATTGGAGAGGTTCGGTGAGCAAATGAAGACCCTTTGAAGTCATATTGCATGGTACCCATTCCACGGGTTTCAACTACCCAGGTTTAAGGTATTCTTCCTTCAGCTAAAACATGCATGTGGAACCTAGAGTATGATCAACCATGTGATCGGGAGACGTGTTCAAATATGTCTCAGTTTTCGTACCCTGGTACTCGGGTACAACATTCCAGACGCTTTACTAACACCCTCCCGACTTGGAGAGTCAGTCCCTTTAACCTCCTGTTTGGCCCAGTTTGCAATTTCTGCGGAAGATGAACAGGAATAGCGAGAACCAATGAGAGACTAGCTGGAGGTGTCTGAACGGGCAAATTTAACTCTCATTTCCCACCAGGAAGAGGAATTAACCAAAGGCTCAGCGTGCCGTGCCGGAACCAGATTAGGGCCTGAAGCCATCCTGCGGTGTTGCGGCCAGCTCAAAAGAAAGCGAGTTGAAGAAAGGAGCTCAGGGGCACTGTAATTCACAAACCTGCAGAGTTATAAATGACAGCTATCGTCCAAAAATATACTGAAGTAAGGCTGCCAAGAGGACTTGAAAGTGGGGCAGAATTGCAGGAAACCGATTTCAGGAGGCAGACTGGAATTGCATTGAAAGCATAGGAAAAGAGGCAGAACGTCCATAATGATGCACTTGGCCAAAAAGGGCGTATGCGTTTTTTCCTGAATATATTCAGGAAAAAACGCATACGCCCTTTTTGGCCAACCAAGCAAGCTTGCAAAGGAAATCTGCACTACAATGAAGTCTCACTTCCCCCCGGTCAAAAGGGCCATCTGAAAAAAGTGTAAAATCCAGAAAGGCAGGACAGGCCATGGAGAACTGGGAGCCTTGTTATGCTGATGGGCGGGATGTAAATTGCCAACAGACACTCGGGAGAAGTGTATGGTGTTTCCTGAAACATCTAAAAAACAAAGCAACAGAGCCTAGGGCACTTCCACTTATGGTCCTATAGCTTAGGGAAATTAAAATCAAAAAGACACAGCCACCCCAAAGTTTGGGACGCCTCTGTTTACAAGAACCTCGTTTACAGTACAAGTTCAACATCGCAGAAAGTGAAAAATGGATAAAGAAGTTGTGGTATTTACTTACAAAGCAATATCACTCAGCAATGAAATCTATGTCATCAGGCCCTTAGCAGCACAATGAGTGGATTCAGGTATGATGATTCTAACTGAAATAAGTCACACAGAAAAAGAAACATCATAAGATATCAGTAATACACGGAATGTAAACTTGGCTACACAGGAACTGAATTACAGAACAGAACAGGGTCTCAAATTTAGAAAACCAACTTATGCTTGCTTAAGGGGAAAGGTGAGTTGGGGTGCTGCATAAAACCAGAGATTGAAATGAGCACAGATAAAGTTCCTTAAGCCAAATATGGAATAGACAAGAGCTACCTCTTGCTCAACGAAATGGACTCAACACCGCATATTAAATGCCTAAGAATGTACCTGACTAGTAAGTATCTTAAAACCTATGGATTGCTATGTCTCCGAAAGAGAATCAAGCATGTGTACAGGGGCATAAACGCAGCAGTGATAGGATTGGAGAGGTTCGGTGAGCAAATGAAGACCCTCTGAAGTCATATTGCATGGTACCCATTCCACGGGTTTCAACTACCCAGGTTTAAGGTATTCTTCCTTCAGCTAAAACATGCATGTGCAACCTAGAGTATGATCAACCATGTGATCGGGAGACGTGTTCAAATATGTCTCAGTTTTCGTACCCTGGTACTCGGGTACAACATTCCAGACGCTTTACTAACACCCTCCCGACTTGGAGAGTCAGTCCCTTTAACCTCCTGTTTGGCCCAGTTTGCAATTTCTGCGGAAGATGAACAGGAATAGCGAGAACCAATGAGAGACTAGCTGGAGGTGTCTGAACGGGCAAATTTAACTCTCATTTCCCACCAGGAAGAGGAATTAACCAAAGGCTCAGCGTGCCGTGCCGGAACCAGATTAGGGCCTGAAGCCATCCTGCGGTGTTGCGGCCAGCTCAAAAGAAAGCGAGTTGAAGAAAGGAGCTCAGGGGCACTGTAATTCACAAACCTGCAGAGTTATAAATGACAGCTATCGTCCAAAAATATACTGAAGTAAGGCTGCCAAGAGGACTTGAAAGCGGGGCAGAATTGCAGGAAACCGATTTCAGGAGGCAGACTGGAATTGCATTGAAAGCATAGGAAAAGAGGCAGAACGTCCACAATGATGCACTTGGCCAAAAAGGGCGTATGCGTTTTTTCCTGAATATATTCAGGAAAAAACGCATACGCCCTTTTTGGCCAACCAAGCAAGCTTGCAAAGGAAATCTGCACTACAATGAAGTCTCACTTCCCCCCGGTCAAAAGGGCCATCTGAAAAAAGTGTAAAATCCAGAAAGGCAGGACAGGCCATGGAGAACTGGGAGCCTTGTTATGCTGATGGGCGGGATGTAAATTGCCAACAGACACTCGGGAGAAGTGTATGGTGTTTCCTGAAACATCTAAAAAACAAAGCAACAGAGCCTAGGGCACTTCCACTTATGGTCCTATAGCTTAGGGAAATTAAAATCAAAAAGACACAGCCACCCCAAAGTTTGGGACGCCTCTGTTTACAAGAACCTCGTTTACAGTACAAGTTCAACATCGCAGAAAGTGAAAAATGGATAAAGAAGTTGTGGTATTTACTTACAAAGCAATATCACTCAGCAATGAAATCTATGTCATCAGGCCCTTAGCAGCACAATGAGTGGATTCAGGTATGATGATTCTAACTGAAATAAGTCACACAGAAAAAGAAACATCATAAGATATCAGTAATACACGGAATGTAAACTTGGCTACACAGGAACTGAATTACAGAACAGAACAGGGTCTCAAATTTAGAAAACCAACTTATGCTTGCTTAAGGGGAAAGGTGAGTTGGGGTGCTGCATAAAACCAGAGATTGAAATGAGCACAGATAAAGTTCCTTAAGCCAAATATGGAATAGACAAGAGCTACTCCTTGCTCAATGAAATGGACTCAATACCGCATATTAAACGCCTAAGAATGTACCTGACTAGTAAGTATCTTAAAACCTATGGATTGCTATGTCTCCGAAAGAGAATCAAGCATGTGTACAGGGGCATAAACGCAGCAGTGATAGGATTGGAGAGGTTTGGTGAGCAAATGAAGACCCTCTGAAGTCATATTGCATGGTACCCATTCCACGGGTTTCAACTACCCAGGTTTAAGGTATTCTTCCTTCAGCTAAAACATGCATGTGGAACCTAGAGTCTGATCAACCATGTGATCGGGAGACGTGTTCAAATATGTCTCAGTTTTCGTACCCTGGTACTCGGGTGCAACATTCCAGACGCTTTACTAACACCCTCCCGACTTGGAGAGTCAGTCCCTTTAACCTCCTGTTTGGCCCAGTTTGCAATTTCTGCGGAAGATGAACAGGAATAGCGAGAACCAATGAGAGACTAGCTGGAGGTGTCTGGACGGGCAAATTTAACTCTCATTTCCCACCAGGAAGAGGAATTAACCAAAGGCTCAGCGTGCCGTGCCGGGACCAGATTAGGGCCTGAAGCCATCCTGCGGTGTTGCGGCCAGGTCACAAGAAAGCGAGTTGAAGAAAGGAGCTCAGGGGCACTGTAATTCACAAACCTGCAGAGTTATAAATGACAGCTATCGTCCAAAAATATACTGAAGTAAGGCTGCCAAGAGGACTTGAAAGCGGGGCAGAATTGCAGGAAACCGATTTCAGGAGGTAGACTGGAATTGCATTGAAAGCATAGGAAAAGAGGCAGAACGTCCACAATGATGCACTTGGCCAAAAAGGGCGTATGCGTTTTTTCCTGAATATATTCAGGAAAAAACGCATACGCCCTTTTTGGCCAACCAAGCAAGCTTGCAAAGGAAATCTGCACTACAATGAAGTCTCACTTCCCCCCGGTCAGAAGGGCCATCTGAAAAAAGTGTAAAATCCTGAAAGGCAGGACAGGCCATGGAGAACTGGGAGCCTTGTTATGCTGATGGGCGGGATGTAAATTGCCAACAGACACTCGGGAGAAGTGTATGGTGTTTCCTGAAACATCTAAAAAACAAAGCAACAGAGCCTAGGGCACTTCCACTTATGGTCCTATAGCTTAGGGAAATTAAAATCAAAAAGACACAGCCACCCCAAACATTGGGACGCCTCTGTTTACAAGAACCTCGTTTACAGTACAAGTTCAACATCGCAGAAAGTGAAAAATGGATAAAGAAGTTGTGGTATTTACTTACAAAGCAATATCACTCAGCAATGAAATCTATGTCATCAGGCCCTTAGCAGCACAATGAGTGGATTCAGGTATGATGATTCTAACTGAAATAAGTCACACAGAAAAAGAAACATCATAAGATATCAGTAATACACGGAATGTAAACTTGGCTACACAGGAACTGAATTACAGAACAGAACAGGGTCTCAAATTTAGAAAACCAACTTATGCTTGCTTAAGGGGAAAGGTGAGTTGGGGTGCTGCATAAAACCAGAGATTGAAATGAGCACAGATAAAGTTCCTTAAGCCAAATATGGAATAGACAAGAGCTACCTCTTGCTCAACGAAATGGACTCAACACCGCATATTAAATGCCTAAGAATGTACCTGACTAGTAAGTATCTTAAAACCTATGGATTGCTATGTCTCCGAAAGAGAATCAAGCATGTGTACAGGGGCATAAACGCAGCAGTGATAGGATTGGAGAGGTTCGGTGAGCAAATGAAGACCCTCTGAAGTCATATTGCATGGTACCCATTCCACGGGTTTCAACTACCCAGGTTTAAGGTATTCTTCCTTCAGCTAAAACATGCATGTGCAACCTAGAGTATGATCAACCATGTGATCGGGAGACGTGTTCAAATATGTCTCAGTTTTCGTACCCTGGTACTCGGGTACAACATTCCAGACGCTTTACTAACACCCTCCCGACTTGGAGAGTCAGTCCCTTTAACCTCCTGTTTGGCCCAGTTTGCAATTTCTGCGGAAGATGAACAGGAATAGCGAGAACCAATGAGAGACTAGCTGGAGGTGTCTGAACGGGCAAATTTAACTCTCATTTCCCACCAGGAAGAGGAATTAACCAAAGGCTCAGCGTGCCGTGCCGGAACCAGATTAGGGCCTGAAGCCATCCTGCGGTGTTGCGGCCAGCTCAAAAGAAAGCGAGTTGAAGAAAGGAGCTCAGGGGCACTGTAATTCACAAACCTGCAGAGTTATAAATGACAGCTATCGTCCAAAAATATACTGAAGTAAGGCTGCCAAGAGGACTTGAAAGCGGGGCAGAATTGCAGGAAACCGATTTCAGGAGGCAGACTGGAATTGCATTGAAAGCATAGGAAAAGAGGCAGAACGTCCACAATGATGCACTTGGCCAAAAAGGGCGTATGCGTTTTTTCCTGAATATATTCAGGAAAAAACGCATACGCCCTTTTTGGCCAACCAAGCAAGCTTGCAAAGGAAATCTGCACTACAATGAAGTCTCACTTCCCCCCGGTCAAAAGGGCCATCTGAAAAAAGTGTAAAATCCAGAAAGGCAGGACAGGCCATGGAGAACTGGGAGCCTTGTTATGCTGATGGGCGGGATGTAAATTGCCAACAGACACTCGGGAGAAGTGTATGGTGTTTCCTGAAACATCTAAAAAACAAAGCAACAGAGCCTAGGGCACTTCCACTTATGGTCCTATAGCTTAGGGAAATTAAAATCAAAAAGACACAGCCACCCCAAAGTTTGGGACGCCTCTGTTTACAAGAACCTCGTTTACAGTACAAGTTCAACATCGCAGAAAGTGAAAAATGGATAAAGAAGTTGTGGTATTTACTTACAAAGCAATATCACTCAGCAATGAAATCTATGTCATCAGGCCCTTAGCAGCACAATGAGTGGATTCAGGTATGATGATTCTAACTGAAATAAGTCACACAGAAAAAGAAACATCATAAGATATCAGTAATACACGGAATGTAAACTTGGCTACACAGGAACTGAATTACAGAACAGAACAGGGTCTCAAATTTAGAAAACCAACTTATGCTTGCTTAAGGGGAAAGGTGAGTTGGGGTGCTGCATAAAACCAGAGATTGAAATGAGCACAGATAAAGTTCCTTAAGCCAAATATGGAATAGACAAGAGCTACTCCTTGCTCAACGAAATGGACTCAATACCGCATATTAAACGCCTAAGAATGTACCTGACTAGTAAGTATCTTAAAACCTATGGATTGCTATGTCTCCGAAAGAGAATCAAGCATGTGTACAGGGGCATAAACGCAGCAGTGATAGGATTGGAGAGGTTTGGTGAGCAAATGAAGACCCTCTGAAGTCATATTGCATGGTACCCATTCCACGGGTTTCAACTACCCAGGTTTAAGGTATTCTTCCTTCAGCTAAAACATGCATGTGGAACCTAGAGTCTGATCAACCATGTGATCGGGAGACGTGTTCAAATATGTCTCAGTTTTCGTACCCTGGTACTCGGGTGCAACATTCCAGACGCTTTACTAACACCCTCCCGACTTGGAGAGTCAGTCCCTTTAACCTCCTGTTTGGCCCAGTTTGCAATTTCTGCGGAAGATGAACAGGAATAGCGAGAACCAATGAGAGACTAGCTGGAGGTGTCTGGACGGGCAAATTTAACTCTCATTTCCCACCAGGAAGAGGAATTAACCAAAGGCTCAGCGTGCCGTGCCGGGACCAGATTAGGGCCTGAAGCCATCCTGCGGTGTTGCGGCCAGGTCACAAGAAAGCGAGTTGAAGAAAGGAGCTCAGGGGCACTGTAATTCACAAACCTGCAGAGTTATAAATGACAGCTATCGTCCAAAAATATACTGAAGTAAGTCTGCCAAGAGGACTTGAAAGCGGGGCAGAATTGCAGGAAACCGATTTCAGGAGGTAGACTGGAATTGCATTGAAAGCATAGGAAAAGAGGCAGAACGTCCACAATGATGCACTTGGCCAAAAAGGGCGTATGCGTTTTTTCCTGAATATATTCAGGAAAAAACGCATACGCCCTTTTTGGCCAACCAAGCAAGCTTGCAAAGGAAATCTGCACTACAATGAAGTCTCACTTCCCCCCGGTCAAAAGGGCCATCTGAAAAAAGTGTAAAATCCAGAAAGGCAGGACAGGCCATGGAGAACTGGGAGCCTTGTTATGCTGATGGGCGGGATGTAAATTGCCAACAGACACTCGGGAGAAGTGTATGGTGTTTCCTGAAACATCTAAAAAACAAAGCAACAGAGCCTAGGGCACTTCCACTTATGGTCCTATAGCTTAGGGAAATTAAAATCAAAAAGACACAGCCACCCCAAACATTGGGACGCCTCTGTTTACAAGAACCTCGTTTACAGTACAAGTTCAACATCGCAGAAAGTGAAAAATGGATAAAGAAGTTGTGGTATTTACTTACAAAGCAATATCACTCAGCAATGAAATCTATGTCATCAGGCCCTTAGCAGCACAATGAGTGGATTCAGGTATGATGATTCTAACTGAAATAAGTCACACAGAAAAAGAAACATCATAAGATATCAGTAATACACGGAATGTAAACTTGGCTACACAGGAACTGAATTACAGAACAGAACAGGGTCTCAAATTTAGAAAACCAACTTATGCTTGCTTAAGGGTAAAGGTGAGTTGGGGTGCTGCATAAAACCAGAGATTGAAATGAGCACAGATAAAGTTCCTTAAGCCAAATATGGAATAGACAAGAGCTACCTCTTGCTCAACGAAATGGACTCAACACCGCATATTAAATGCCTAAGAATGTACCTGACTAGTAAGTATCTTAAAACCTATGGATTGCTATGTCTCCGAAAGAGAATCAAGCATGTGTACAGGGGCATAAACGCAGCAGTGATAGGATTGGAGAGGTTCAGTGAGCAAATGAAGACCCTCTGAAGTCATATTGCATGGTACCCATTCCACGGGTTTCAACTACCCAGGTTTAAGGTATTCTTCCTTCAGCTAAAACATGCATGTGGAACCTAGAGTCTGATCAACCATGTGATAGGGAGACGTGTTCAAATATGTCTCAGTTTTCGTACCCTGGTACTCGGGTGCAACATTCCAGACGCTTTACTAACACCCTCCTGATTTGGAGAGTCAGTCCCTTTAACCTCCTGTTTGGCCCAGTTTGCAATTTCTGCGGAAGATGAACAGGAATAGCGAGAACCAATGAGAGACTAGCTGGAGGTGTCTGGACGGGCAAATTTAACTCTCATTTCCCACCAGGAAGAGGAATTAACCAAAGGCTCAGCGTGCCGTGCCGGAACCAGATTAGGGCCTGAAGCCATCCTGCGGTGTTGCGGCCAGGTCACAAGAAAGCGAGTTGAAGAAAGGAGCTCAGGGTCACTGTAATTCACAAACCTGCAGAGTTATAAATGACAGCTATCGTCCAAAAATATACTGAAGTAAGGCTGCCAAGAGGACTTGAAAGCGGGGCAGAATTGCAGGAAACCGATTTCAGGAGGTAGACTGGAATTGCATTGAAAGCATAGGAAAAGAGGCAGAACGTCCACAATGATGCACTTGGCCAAAAAGGGCGTATGCGTTTTTTCCTGAATATATTCAGGAAAAAACGCATACGCCCTTTTTGGCCAACCAAGCAAGCTTGCAAAGGAAATCTGCACTACAATGAAGTCTCACTTCCCCCCGGTCAAAAGGGCCATCTGAAAAAAGTGTAAAATCCAGAAAGGCAGGACAGGCCATGGAGAACTGGGAGCCTTGTTATGCTGATGGGCGGGATGTAAATTGCCAACAGACACTCGGGAGAAGTGTATGGTGTTTCCTGAAACATCTAAAAAACAAAGCAACAGAGCCTAGGGCACTTCCACTTATGGTCCTATAGCTTAGGGAAATTAAAATCAAAAAGACACAGCCACCCCAAAGTTTGGGACGCCTCTGTTTACAAGAACCTCGTTTACAGTACAAGTTCAACATCGCAGAAAGTGAAAAATGGATAAAGAAGTTGTGGTATTTACTTACAAAGCAATATCACTCAGCAATGAAATCTATGTCATCAGGCCCTTAGCAGCACAATGAGTGGATTCAGGTATGATGATTCTAACTGAAATAAGTCACACAGAAAAAGAAACATCATAAGATATCAGTAATACACGGAATGTAAACTTGGCTACACAGGAACTGAATTACAGAACAGAACAGGGTCTCAAATTTAGAAAACCAACTTATGCTTGCTTAAGGGTAAAGGTGAGTTGGGGTGCTGCATAAAACCAGAGATTGAAATGAGCACAGATAAAGTTCCTTAAGCCAAATATGGAATAGACAAGAGCTACCTCTTGCTCAACGAAATGGACTCAACACCGCATATTAAATGCCTAAGAATGTACCTGACTAGTAAGTATCTTAAAACCTATGGATTGCTATGTCTCCGAAAGAGAATCAAGCATGTGTACAGGGGCATAAACGCAGCAGTGATAGGATTGGAGAGGTTCGGTGAGCAAATGAAGACCCTCTGAAGTCATATTGCATGGTACCCATTCCACGGGTTTCAACTACCCAGGTTTAAGGTATTCTTCCTTCAGCTAAAACATGCATGTGGAACCTAGAGTATGATCAACCATGTGATCGGGAGACGTGTTCAAATATGTCTCAGTTTTCGTACCCTGGTACTCGGGTACAACATTCCAGACGCTTTACTAACACCCTCCCGACTTGGAGAGTCAGTCCCTTTAACCTCCTGTTTGGCCCAGTTTGCAATTTCTGCGGAAGATGAACAGGAATAGCGAGAACCAATGAGAGACTAGCTGGAGGTGTCTGAACGGGCAAATTTAACTCTCATTTCCCACCAGGAAGAGGAATTAACCAAAGGCTCAGCGTGCCGTGCCGGAACCAGATTAGGGCCTGAAGCCATCCTGCGGTGTTGCGGCCAGCTCAAAAGAAAGCGAGTTGAAGAAAGGAGCTCAGGGGCACTGTAATTCACAAACCTGCAGAGTTATAAATGACAGCTATCGTCCAAAAATATACTGAAGTAAGGCTGCCAAGAGGACTTGAAAGCGGGGCAGAATTGCAGGAAACCGATTTCAGGAGGTAGACTGGAATTGCATTGAAAGCATAGGAAAAGAGGCAGAACGTCCACAATGATGCACTTGGCCAAAAAGGGCGTATGCGTTTTTTCCTGAATATATTCAGGAAAAAACGCATACGCCCTTTTTGGCCAACCAAGCAAGCTTGCAAAGGAAATCTGCACTACAATGAAGTCTCACTTCCCCCCGGTCAAAAGGGCCATCTGAAAAAAGTGTAAAATCCAGAAAGGCAGGACAGGCCATGGAGAACTGGGAGCCTTGTTATGCTGATGGGCGGGATGTAAATTGCCAACAGACACTCGGGAGAAGTGTATGGTGTTTCCTGAAACATCTAAAAAACAAAGCAACAGAGCCTAGGGCACTTCCACTTATGGTCCTATAGCTTAGGGAAATTAAAATCAAAAAGACACAGCCACCCCAAAGTTTGGGACGCCTCTGTTTACAAGAACCTCGTTTACAGTACAAGTTCAACATCGCAGAAAGTGAAAAATGGATAAAGAAGTTGTGGTATTTACTTACAAAGCAATATCACTCAGCAATGAAATCTATGTCATAAGGCCCTTAGCAGCACAATGAGTGGATTCAGGTATGATGATTCTAACTGAAATAAGTCACACAGAAAAAGAAACATCATAAGATATCAGTAATACACGGAATGTAAACTTGGCTCCACAGGAACTGAATTACAGAACAGAACAGGGTCTCAAATTTAGAAAACCAACTTATGCTTGCTTAAGGGTAAAGGTGAGTTGGGGTGCTGCATAAAACCAGAGATTGAAATGAGCACAGATAAAGTTCCTTAAGCCAAATATGGAATAGACAAGAGCTACTCCTTGCTCAAAGAAATGGACTCAACACCGCATATTAAACGCCTAAGAATGTACCTGACTAGTAAGTATCTTAAAACCTATGGATTGCTATGTCTCCGAAAGAGAATCAAGCATGTGTACAGGGGCATAAACGCAGCAGTGATAGGATTGGAGAGGTTCGGTGAGCAAATGAAGACCCTTTGAAGTCATATTGCATGGTACCCATTCCACGGGTTTCAACTACCCAGGTTTAAGGTATTCTTCCTTCAGGTAAAACATGCATGTGGAACCTAGAGTCTGATCAACCATGTGATCGGGAGACGTGTTCAAATATGTCTCAGTTTTCGTACCCTGGTACTCGGGTGCAACATTCCAGACACTTTACTAACACCCTCCTGACTTGGAGAGTCAGTCCCTTTAACCTCCTGTTTGGCCCAGTTTGCAATTTCTGCGGAAGATGAACAGGAATAGCGAGAACCAATGAGAGACTAGCTGGAGGTGTCTGGACGGGCAAATTTAACTCTCATTTCCCACCAGGAAGAGGAATTAACCAAAGGCTCAGCGTGCCGTGCCGGAACCAGATTAGGGCCTGAAGCCATCCTGCGGTGTTGCGGCCAGGTCACAAGAAAGCGAGTTGAAGAAAGGAGCTCAGGGGCACTGTAATTCACAAACCTGCAGAGTTATAAATGACAGCTATCGTCCAAAAATATACTGAAGTAAGGCTGCCAAGAGGACTTGAAAGCGGGGCAGAATTGCAGGAAACCGATTTCAGGAGGTAGACTGGAATTGCATTGAAAGCATAGGAAAAGAGGCAGAACGTCCACAATGATGCACTTGGCCAAAAAGGGCGTATGCGTTTTTTCCTGAATATATTCAGGAAAAAACGCATACGCCCTTTTTGGCCAACCAAGCAAGCTTGCAAAGGAAATCTGCACTACAATGAAGTCTCACTTCCCCCCGGTCAAAAGGGCCATCTGAAAAAAGTGTAAAATCCAGAAAGGCAGGACAGGCCATGGAGAACTGGGAGCCTTGTTATGCTGATGGGCGGGATGTAAATTGCCAACAGACACTCGGGAGAAGTGTATGGTGTTTCCTGAAACATCTAAAAAACAAAGCAACAGAGCCTAGGGCACTTCCACTTATGGTCCTATAGATTAGGGAAATTAAAATCAAAAAGACACAGCCACCCCAAAGTTTGGGACGCCTCTGTTTACAAGAACCTCGTTTACAGTACAAGTTCAACATCGCAGAAAGTGAAAAATGGATAAAGAAGTTGTGGTATTTACTTACAAAACAATATCACTCTGCAATGAAATCTATGTCATCAGGCCCTTAGCAGCACAATGAGTGGATTCAGGTATGATGATTCTAACTGAAATAAGTCACACAGAAAAAGAAACATCATAAGATATCAGTAATACACGGAATGTAAACTTGGCTACACAGGAACTGAATTCCAAAACAGAACAGGGTCTCAAATTTAGAAAACCAACTTATGCTTGCTTAAGGGGAAAGGTGAGTTGGGGTGCTGCATAAAACCAGAGATTGAAATGAGCACAGATAAAGTTCCTTAAGCCAAATATGGAATAGACAAGAGCTACCTCTTGCTCAACGAAATGGACTCAACACCGCATATTAAATGCCTAAGAATGTACCTGACTAGTAAGTATCTTAAAACCTATGGATTGCTATGTCTCCGAAAGAGAATCAAGCATGTGTACAGGGGCATAAACGCAGCAGTGATAGGATTGGAGAGGTTCGGTGAGCAAATGAAGACCCTTTGAAGTCATATTGCATGGTACCCATTCCACGGGTTTCAACTACCCAGGTTTAAGGTATTCTTCCTTCAGCTAAAACATGCATGTGCAACCTAGAGTATGATCAACCATGTGATCGGGAGACGTGTTCAAATATGTCTCAGTTTTCGTACCCTGGTACTCGGGTACAACATTCCAGACGCTTTACTAACACCCTCCCGACTTGGAGAGTCAGTCCCTTTAACCTCCTGTTTGGCCCAGTTTGCAATTTCTGCGGAAGATGAACAGGAATAGCGAGAACCAATGAGAGACTAGCTGGAGGTGTCTGGACGGGCAAATTTAACTCTCATTTCCCACCAGGAAGAGGAATTAACCAAAGGCTCAGCATGCCGTGCCGGAACCAGATTAGGGCCTGAAGCCATCCTGCGGTGTTGCGGCCAGCTCAAAAGAAAGCGAGTTGAAGAAAGGAGCTCAGGGGCACTGTAATTCACAAACCTGCAGAGTTATAAATAACAGCTATCGTCCAAAAATATACTGAAGTAAGGCTGCCAAGAGGACTTGAAAGCGGGGCAGAATTGCAGGAAACCAATTTCAGGAGGCAGACTGGAATTGCATTGAAAGCATAGGAAAAGAGGCAGAACGTCCACAATGATGCACTTGGCCAAAAAGGGCGTATGCGTTTTTTCCTGAATATATTCAGGAAAAAACGCATACGCCCTTTTTGGCCAACCAAGCAAGCTTGCAAAGGAAATCTGCACTACAATGAAGTCTCACTTCCCCCCGGTCAAAAGGGCCATCTGAAAAAAGTGTAAAATCCAGAAAGGCAGGACAGGCCATGGAGAACTGGGAGCCTTGTTATGCTGATGGGCGGGATGTAAATTGCCAACAGACACTCGGGAGAAGTGTATGGTGTTTCCTGAAACATCTAAAAAACAAAGCAACAGAGCCTAGGGCACTTCCACTTATGGTCCTATAGCTTAGGGAAATTAAAATCAAAAAGACACAGCCACCCCAAAGTTTGGGACGCCTCTGTTTACAAGAACCTCGTTTACAGTACAAGTTCAACATCGCAGAAAGTGAAAAATGGATAAAGAAGTTGTGGTATTTACTTACAAAGCAATATCACTCAGCAATGAAATCTATGTCATCAGGCCCTTAGCAGCACAATGAGTGGATTCAGGTATGATGATTCTAACTGAAATATGTCACACAGAAAAAGAAACATCATAAGATATCACTAATACACGGAATTTGAACTTGGCTACACAGGAACTGAATTACAAAACAGAACACAGTCTCAAATTTAGAAAAGCAACTTATGCTTGCTTAAGGGGAAAGGTGAGTTGGGTTGCTGCATAAAACCAGAGATTGAAATGAGCACAGATAAATTTCCTTAAGCCAAATATGGAATAGACAAGAGCTACTCCTTGCTCAATGAAATGGACTCAACACCGCATATTAAATGCCTAAGAATGTACGTGACTAATAAGTATCTTAAAACCTATGTATTGCTATGTCTCCGAAAGAGAATCAAGCATGTGTACAGGGGCATAAACGCAGCAGTGATAGGATTGGAGAGTTTCGCTGAGCAAATGAAGACCCTTTGAAGTCATATTGCATGGTACCCATTCCATGGGTTTCAACTACCCAGGTTTAAGGTATTCTTCCTTCAGCTAAAACATGCATGTGGAACCTAGAGTATGATCAACCATGTGATCGGGAGACGTGTTCAAATATGTCTCAGTTTTCATACCCTGGTACTCGGGTGCAACATTCCAGACGCTTTACTAACACTCTCCCGACTTGGAGAGTCAGTCCCTTTAACCACGTGTTTGGCCCAGTTTGCAATTTCTGCGGAAGATGAACAGGAATAGCGAGAACCAATGAGAGACTAGCTGGAGGTGTCTGGACGGGCAAATTTAACTCTCATTTCCCACCAGGGAGAGGAATTAACCAAAGGCTCAGTGTGCCGTGCCGGAACTAGATTAGGGCCTGAAGCCATCCTGCGGTGTTGCGGCCAGGTCACAAGAAAGCGAGTTGAAGAAAGGAGATCAGGGGCAGTGTAATTCACAAACCTGCAGAGTTATAAATGACAGCTATCGTCCAAAAATATACTGAAGTAAGGCTGCCAAGAGGACTTGAGAGCGGGGCAGAATTGCAGGAAACTGATTTCAGGAGGTAGACTGGAATTGCATTGAAAGCATAGGAAAAGAGGCAGAACGTCCACAATGATGCACTTCGCCAAAAAGGGCGTATGCGTTTTTTCCTGAATACATTCAGGAAAAAACGCATACGCCCTTTTTGGCCAACCAAGCAAACTTGCAAATGAAATCTGCACTACAATGAAGTCTCACTTCCCCCCGGTCAAAAGGGCCATCTGAAAAACGTGTAAAATCCAGAAAGGCAGGACAGGCCATGGAGAACTGGGAGCCTTGTTATGCTGATGGGCGGGATGTAAATTGCCAACAGACACTCGGGAGAAGTGTATGGTGTTTCCTGAAACATCTAAAAAACAAAGCAACAGAGCCTAGGGCACTTCCACTTATGGTCCTATAGCTTAGGGAAATTAAAATCAAAAAGACACAGCCACCCCAATGTTTGGGACGCCTCTGTTTACAAGAACCTCGTTTACAGTACAAGTTCAACATCGCAGAAAGTGAAAAATGGATAAAGAAGTTGTGGTATTTACTTACAAAGCAATATCACTCAGCAATGAAATCTATGTCATCAGGCCCTTAGCAGCACAATGAGTGGATTCAGGTATGATGATTCTAACTGAAATATGTCACACAGAAAAAGAAACATCATAAGATATCAGTAATACACGGAATGTAAACTTGGCTACACAGGAACTGAATTACAGAACAGAACAGGGTCTCAAATTTAGAAAACCAACTTATGCTTGCTTAAGGGTAAAGGTGAGTTGGGGTGCTGCATAAAACCAGAGATTGAAATGAGCACAGATAAAGTTCCTTAAGCCAAATATGGAATAGACAAGAGCTACTCCTTGCTCAACGAAATGGACTCAACACCGCATATTAAACGCCTAAGAATGTACCTGACTAGTAAGTATCTTAAAACCTATGGATTGCTATGTCTCCAAAAGAGAATCAAGCGTGTGTACAGGGGCATAAACGCAGCAGTGATAGGATTGGAGAGGTTCGGTGAGCAAATGAAGACCCTTTGAAGTCATATTGCATGGTACCCATTCCACGGGTCTCAACTCTCCAGGTTTAAGGGTTTCTTCCTTCAGCTAAAACATGCATGTGTAACCTAGTGTATGATCAGCCATGTGATCGGGAGACGTGTTCAAATATCTCTCAGTTTTCATACCCTGGTACTCGGGTGCAACATTCCAGACGCTTTACTAACACTCTCCCCACTTGGAGAGTCAGCGCCTTTAACCTCCTGTTTGGCCCAGTTTGCAATTTCTGCGGAAGATGAACAGGAATAGCGAGAACCAATGAGAGACTAGCTGGAGGTGTCTGGACGGGCAAATTTAAATCTCATTTCCCACCAGGAAGAGGAATTAACCAATGGCTCAGCATGCCGTGCCGGAATCAGATTAGGGCCTGAAGCCATCCTGCGTTGTTGCGGCCAGGTCACAAGAAAGCGAGTTGAAGAAAGGAGCTCAGGGGCACTGTAATTCACAAACCTGCAGAGTTATAAATGACAGCTATCGTCCAAAAATATACTGAAGTAAGGCTGCCAAGAGGACTTGAAAGCGGGGCAGAATTGCAGGAAACCGATTTCAGGAGGTAGACTGGAATTGCATTGAAAGCATAGGAAAAGAGGCAGAACGTCCACAATGATGCACTTGGCCAAAAAGGGCGTATGCGTTTTTTCCTGAATATATTCAGGAAAAAATGCATACGCCCTTTTTGGCCAACCAAGCAAGCTTGCAAAGGAAATCTGCACTACAATGAAGTCTCACTTCCCCCCGGTCAAAAGGGCCATCTGAATAAAGTGTAAAATCCAGAAAGGCAGGACAGGCCATGGAGAACTGGGAGCCTTGTTATGCTGATGGGCGGGATGTAAATTGCCAACAGACACTCGGGAGAAGTGTATGGTGTTTCCTGAAACATCTAAAACACAAAGCAACAGACCCTAGGGCACTTCCACTTATGGTCCTATAGATTAGGGAAATTAAAATCAAAAAGACACAGCCACCCCAAAGTTTGGGACGCCTCTGTTTACAAGAACCTCGTTTACCGTACAAGTTCAATATCACAGAAAGTGAAAAATGGATACAGAACTTGTGATACTTACGTACAATGCAGTATCACTCAGCAATGGAATCTATGTCATCAGGCCCGTAGCAGCATAATGAGTGGATTCAAGTACGATGATTCTAACTGAAATAAGTCACACCGAAAAAGAAACATCATAAGATATCAGTAATACACGGAATGTAAACTTGGCTACACAGGAACTGAATTACAGAACAGAACAGGGTCTCAAATTTAGAAAACCAACTTATGCTTGCTTAAGGGGAAAGGTGAGTTGGGGTGCTGCATAAAACCAGCGATTGAAATGAGCACAGATAAAATTCCTTAAGCCAAATATGGAATAGACAAGAGCTACTCCTTGCTCAACGAAATGGACTCAACACCCCATATTAAACGCCTAAGAATGTACCTGACTAGTAAGTATCTTAAAACCTATGGATTGCTATGTCTCCAAAAGAGAATGAAGCGTGTGTACAGGGGCATAAACGCAGCAGTGATAGGATTGGAGAGTTTCGGTGAGCAAATGAAGACCCTTTGAAGTCATATTGCATGGTACCCATTACACGGGTCTCAACTCTCCAGGTTTAAGGTATTCTTCCTTCAGCTAAAACATGCATGTGGAACCCAGAGTATGATCAACCGTGTGAACGGGAGACGTGTTCAAATATGTCTCAGTTTTCCTCCCCTGGTACTCGGGTGCAACATTCCAGACGCTTTACTAACACTCTCCCGACTTGGAGAGTCAGTCCCTTTAACCTCCTGTTTGGCCCAGTTTGCAATTTCTGCGGAAGATGAACAGGAATAGCGAGAACCAATGAGAGACTAGCTGGAGGTGTCTGGACGGGAAAATTTTACTCTCATTTCCCACCAGGAAGAGGAATTAACCAAAGGCTCAGCGTGCCGTGCCGGAACCAGATTAGGGCCTGAAGCCATCCTGCGGTGTTGCGGCCAGCTCAAAAGAAAGCGAGTTGAAGAAAGGAGCTCAGGGGCACTGTAATTCACAAACCTACAGAGTTATCAATGACAGCTATCGTCCAAAAATATACTGAAGTAAGGCTGCCAAGAGGACTTGAAAGCGGGGCAGAATTGCAGGAAACCGATTTCAGGAGGTAGACTGGAATTGCATTGAAAGCATAGGAAAAGAAGCAGAACGTCCACAATGATGCACTTGGCCAAAAAGGGCGTATGCGTTTTTTCCTGAATATATTGAGGACAAAACGCATACGCCCTTTTTGGCCAACCAAGCAAGCTTGCAAAGGAAATCTGCACTACAATGAAGTCTCACTTCCCCCCGGTCAAAAGGGCCATCTGAAATAAGTGTAAAATCCAGAAAGTCAGGACAGGCCATGGAGAACTGGGAGCCTTGTTATGCTGATGGGCGGGATGTAAATTGCCAACAGACACTCGGGAGAAGTGTATGGTGTTTCCTGAAACATCTAAAAAACAAAGCAACAGAGCCTAGGGCACTTCCACTTATGGTCCTATAGCTTAGGGAAATTAAAATCAAAAAGACACAGCCACCCCAAAGTATGGAACGCCTCTGTTTACAAGAACCGCGTTTACAGTACAAGTTCAACATCGCAGAAAGTGAAAAATGGATAAAGAAGTTGTGGTATTTACTTACAAAGCAGTATCACTCAGCAATGAAATCTATGTCATCAGGCCCTTAGCAGCACAATGAGTGGATTCAGGTATGATGATTCTAACTGAAATAAGTCACACAGAAAAAGAAACATCATAAGATATCAGTAATACACGGAATGTAAACTTGGCTACACAGGAACTGAATTACAGAACAGAACAGGGTCTCAAATTTAGAAAACCAACTTATGCTTGCTTAAGGGTAAAGGTGAGTTGGGGTGCTGCATAAAACCAGAGATTGAAATGAGCACAGATAAAGTTCCTTAAGCCAAATATGGAATAGACAAGATCTACTCCTTGCTCAACGAAATGGACTCAACACCGCATATTAAACGCCTAAGAATGTACCTGACTAGTAAGTATCTTAAAACCTATGGATTGCTATGTCTCCGAAAGAGAATCAAGCATGTGTCCAGGGGCATAAACGCAGCAGTGATAGGATTGGAGAGGTTCGGTGAGCAAATGAAGACGCTTTGAAGTCATATTGCATGGTACCCATTCCACGGGTTTCAACTACCCAGGTTTAAGGTATTCTTCCTTCAGCTAAAACATGCATGTGGAACCTAGAGTATGATCAACCATGTGATCGGGAGACGTGTTCAAATATGTCTCAGTTTTCGTACCCTGGTACTCGGGTGCAACATTCCAGACGCTTTACTAACACCCTCCCCACTTGGAGAGTCAGCCCCTTTAACCTCCTGTTTGGCCGAGTTTGCAATTTCTGCGGAAGATGAACAGGAATAGCGAGAACCAATGAGAGACTAGCTGGAGGTGTCTGGACGGGCAAATTTAACTCTCATTTCCCACCAGGAAGAGGAATTAACCAAAGGCTCAGCGTGCCCTGCCGGAACCAGATTAGGGCCTGAAGCCATCCTGCGGTGTTACGGCCAGGTCACAAGAAAGCGAGTTGAAGAAAGGAGCTCAGGGGCACTGTAATTCACAAACCTGCAGAGTTATAAATGACAGCTATCGTCCAAAAATATACTGAAGTAAGGCTGCCAAGAGGACTTGAAAACGGGGCAGAATTGCAGGAAACCGATTTCAGGAGGTAGACTGGATTTGCATTGAAAGCATAGGAAAAGAGGCAGAACGTCCACAATGATGCACTTGGCCAAAAAGGGCGTATGTGTTTTTTCCTGAATATATTCAGGAAAAAACGCATACGCCCTTTTTGGCCAACCAAGCAAGCTTGCAAAGGAAATCTGCACTACAATGAAGTCTCACTTCCCCCCGGTCAAAAGGGCCATCTGAAAAAAGTGTAAAATCCAGAAAGGCAGGACAGGCCATGGAGAACTGGGAGCCTTGTTATGCTGATGGGCGGGATGTAAATTGCCAACAGACACTCGGGAGAAGTGTATGGTGTTTCCTGAAACATCTAAAAAACAAAGCAACAGAGCCTAGGGCACTTCCACTTATGGTCCTATAGCTTAGGGAAATTAAAATCAAAAAGACACAGCCACCCCAAAGTATGGAACGCCTCTGTTTACAAGAACCGCGTTTACAGTACAAGTTCAACATCGAAGAAAGAGAAAAATGGATAAAGAAGTTGTGGTATTTACTTACAAAGCAATATCACTCAGCAATGAAATCTATGTCATCAGGCCCTTAGCAGCACAATGAGTGGATTCAGGTATGATGATTCTAACTGAAATAAGTCACACAGAAAAAGAAACATCATAAGATATCAGTAATACACGGAATGTAAACTTGGCTACACAGGAACTGAATTACAGAACAGAACAGGGTCTCAAATTTAGAAAACCAACTTATGCTTGCTTAAGGGTAAAGGTGAGTTGGGGTGCTGCATAAAACCAGAGATTGAAATGAGCACAGATAAAGTTCCTTAAGCCAAATATGGAATAGACAAGAGCTACTCCTTGCTCAACGAAATGGACTCAACACCCCATATTAAGTGCCTAAGAATGTACCTGACTAGTAAGTATCTTAAAACCTATGGATTGCTATATCTCCAAAAGAGAATCAAGCGTGTGTACAGGGGCATAAATGCAGCAGTGATAGGATTGGAGAGGTTCGGTGAGCAAACAAAGACCCTTTGAAGTCATATTGCATGGTACCCATTCCACGGGTCTCAACTCTCCAGGTTTCAGGGATTCTTCCTTCAGCTAAAACATGCATGTGGAACCTAGATTATGATCAACCATGTGATCGGGAAACGTGTTCAAATATGTCTCAGTTCTCGTACCCTGGTACTCGGGTGCAACATTCCAGACGCTTTACTAACACCCTCCCGACTTGGAGAGTCAGTCCCTTTAACCTCCTGTTTGGCCCAGTTTGCAATTTCTGCGGAAGATGAACAGGAATAGCGAGAACCAATGAGAGACTAGCTGGAGGTGTCTGGACGGGCAAATTTAACTCTCATTTCCCACCAGGAAGAGGAATTAACCAAAGGCTCAGCGTGCCGTGCCGGAACCAGATAAGGGCCTGAAGCAATCTTGCGGTGTTGCGGCCAGGTCACAAGAAAGCGAGTTGAAGAAAGGAGCTCAGGGGCACTGTAATTCACAAACCTGCAGAGTTATAAATGACAGCTATCGTCCAAAAATATACTGAAGTAAGGCTGCCAAGAGGACTTGAAAGCGGGGCAGAATTGCAGGAAACCGATTTCAGGAGGTAGACTGGAATTGCATTGAAAGCATAGGAAAAGAGGCAGAACGTCCACAATGATGCACTTGGCCAAAAAGGGCGTATGCGTTTTTTCCTGAATATATTCAGGAAAAAACGCACACGCCCTTTTTGGCCAACCAAGCAAACTTGCAAAGGAAATCTGCACTACAATGAAGTCTCACTTCCCCCCGGTCAAAAGGGCCATCTGAAAAAAGTGTAAAATCCAGAAAGGCAGGACAGGCCATGGAGAACTGGGAGCCTTGTTATGCTGATGGGCGGGATGTAAATTGCCAACAGCCACTCGGGAGAAGTGTATGGTGTTTCCTGAAACATCTAAAAAACAAAGCAACAGAGCCTAGGGCACTTCCACTTATGGTCCTATAGCTTAGGGAAATTAAAATCAAAAAGACACAGCCACCCCAAAGTATGGAACGCCTCTGTTTACAAGAACCGCGTTTACAGTACAAGTTCAACATCGCAGAAAGTGAAAAATGGATAAAGAAGTTGTGGTATTTACTTACAAAGCAATATCACTCAGCAATGAAATCTATGTCATCAGGCCCTTAGCAGCACAATGAGTGGATTCAGGTATGATGATTCTAACTGAAATAAGTCACACAGAAAAAGAAACATCATAAGATATCAGTAATACACGGAATGTAAACTTGGCTACACAGGAACTGAATTACAGAACAGAACAGGGTCTCAAATTTAGAAAACCAACTTATGCTTGCTTAAGGGTAAAGGTGAGTTGGGGTGCTGCATAAAACCAGAGATTGAAATGAGCACAGATAAAGTTCCTTAAGCCAAATATGGAATAGACAAGATCTACTCCTTGCTCAACGAAATGGACTCAACACCGCATATTAAACGCCTAAGAATGTACCTGACTAGTAAGTATCTTAAAACCTATCGATTGCTATGTCTCCAAAAGAGAATCAAGCATGTGTACAGGGGCATAAACGCAGCAGTGATAGGATTGGAGAGGTTCGGTGAGCAAATGAAGACCCTTTGAAGTCATATTGCATGGTACCCATTCCACGGGTTTCAACTACCCAGGTTTAAGGTATTCTTCCTTCAGCTAAAACATGCATGTGGAACCTAGAGTATGATCAACCATGTGATCGGGAGACGTGTTCAAATATGTCTCAGTTTTCGTACCCTGGTACTCGGGTGCAACATTCCAGACGCTTTACTAACACCCTCCCCACTTGGAGAGTCAGCCCCTTTAACCTCCTGTTTGGCCCAGTTTGCAATTTCTGCGGAAGATGAACAGGAATAGCGAGAACCAATGAGAGACTAGCTGGAGGTGTCTGGACGGGCAAATTTAACTCTCATTTCCCACCAGGAAGAGGAATTAACCAAAGGCTCAGCGTGCCCTCCCGGAACCAGATTAGGGCCTGAAGCCATCCTGCGGTGTTGCGGCCAGGTCACAAGAAAGCGAGTTGAAGAAAGGAGCTCAGGGGCACTGTAATTCACAAACCTGCAGAGTTATAAATGACAGCTATCGTCCAAAAATATACTGAAGTAAGGCTGCCAAGAGGACTTGAAAACGGGGCAGAATTGCAGGAAACCGATTTCAGGAGGTAGACTGGATTTGCATTGAAAGCATAGGAAAAGAGGCAGAACGTCCACAATGATGCACTTGGCCAAAAAGGGCGTATGTGTTTTTTCCTGAATATATTCAGGAAAAAACGCATACGCCCTTTTTGGCCAACCAAGCAAGCTTGCAAAGGAAATCTGCACTACAATGAAGTCTCACTTCCCCCCGGTCAAAAAGGCCATCTGAAAAAAGTGTAAAATCCAGAAAGGCAGGACAGGCCATGGAGAACTGGGAGCCTTGTTATGCTGATGGGCGGGATGTAAATTGCCAACAGACACTCGGGAGAAGTGTATGGTGTTTCCTGAAACATCTAAAAAACAAAGCAACAGAGCCTAGGGCACTTCCACTTATGGTCCTATAGCTTAGGGAAATTAAAATCAAAAAGACACAGCCACCCCAAAGTTTGGGACGCCTCTGTTTACAAGAACCTCGTTTACAGTACAAGTTCAACATCGCAGAAAGTGAAAAATGGATAAAGAAGTTGTGGTATTTACTTACAAAGCAATATCACTCAGCAATGAAATCTATGTCATCAGGCCCTTAGCAGCACAATGAGTGGATTCAGGTATGATGATTCTAACTGAAATAAGTCACACAGAAAAAGAAACATCATAAGATATCAGTAATACACGGAATGTAAACTTGGCTCCACAGGAACTGAATTACAGAACAGAACAGGGTCTCAAATTAAGAAAACCAACTTATGCTTGCTTAAGGGTAAAGGTGAGTTGGGGTGCTGCATAAAACCAGAGATTGAAATGAGCACAGATAAAGTTCCTTAAGCCAAATATGGAATAGACAAGAGCTACTCCTTGCTCAACGAAATGGACTCAACACCGCATATTAAAAGCCTAAGAATGTACCTGACTAGTAAGTATCTTAAAACCTATGGATTGCTATGTCTCCGAAAGAGAATCAAGCATGTGTACAGGGGTATAAACGCAGCAGTGATAGGATTGGAGAGGTTCGGTGAGCAAATGAAGACCCTTTGAAGTCATATTGCATGGTACCCATTCCACGGGTTTCAACTACCCAGGTTTAAGGTATTCTTCCTTCAGCTAAAACATGCATGTGGAACCTAGAGTATGATCAACCAGGTGATCGGGAGACGTGTTCAAATATGTCTCAGTTTTCGTACCCTGGTACTCGGGTGCAACATTCCAGACGCTTTACTAACAGTCTCCCGACTTCGAGAGTCAGTCCCTTTAACCTCCTGTTTGGCCCAGTTTGCAATTTCTGCGGAAGATGAACAGGAATAGCGAGAACCAATGAGAGACTAGCTGGATGTGTCTGGACGGGCAAATTTAACTCTCATTTCCCACCAGGAAGAGGAATTAACCAAAGGCTCAGCGTGCCGTGCCGGAACCAGATTAGGGCCTGAAGCCATCCTGCGGTGTTGCGGCCAGCTCAAAAGAAAGCGAGTTGAAGAAAGGAGCTCAGGGGCACTGTAATTCACAAACCTGCAGAGTTATAAATGACAGCAATCGTCCAAAAATATACTGAAGTAAGGCTGCCAAGAGGACTTGAAAGCGGGGCAGAATTGCAGGAAACCGATTTCAGGAGGTAGACTGGAATTGCATTGAAAGCATAGGAAAAGAGGCAGAACGTCCACAATGATGCACTTGGCCAAAAAGGGCGTATGCGTTTTTTCCTGAATATATTCAGGAAAAAAGGCATACGCCCTTTTTGGCCAACCAAGCAAGCTTGCAAAGGAAATCTGCACTACAATGAAGTCTCACTTCCCCCCGGTCAAAAGGGCCATCTGAAAAAAGTGTAAAATCCAGAAAGGCAGGACAGGCCATGGAGAACTGGGAGCCTTGTTATGCTGATGGGCGGGATGTAAATTGCCAACAGACACTCGGGAGAAGTGTATGGTGTTTCCTGAAACATCTAAAAAACAAAGCAACAGAGCCTAGGGCACTTCCACTTATGGTCCTATAGCTTAGGGAAATTAAAATCAAAAAGACACAGCCACCCCAAAGTTTGGAACGCCTCTGTTTACAAGAACCTCGTTTACAGTACAAGTTCAACATCGCAGAAAGTGAAAAATGGATAAAGAAGTTGTGGTATTTACTTACAAAGCAATATCACTCAGCAATGAAATCTATGTCATCAGGCCCTTAGCAGCACAATGAGTGGATTCAGGTATGATGATTCTAACTGAAATAAGTCACACAGAAAAAGAAACATCATAAGATATCAGTAATACACGGAATGTAAACTTGGCTCCACAGGAACTGAATTACAGAACAGAACAGGGTCTCAAATTTAGAAAACCAACTTATGCTTGCTTAAGGGGAAAGGTGAGTTGGGGTGCTGCATAAAACCAGAGATTGAAATGAGCACAGATAAAGTTCCTTAAGCCAAATATGGAATAGACAAGAGCTACTCCTTGCTCAATGAAATGGACTCAACACCGCATATTAAACGCCTAAGAATGTACCTGACTAGTAAGTATCTTAAAACCTATGGATTGCTATGTCTCCGAAAGAGAATCAAGCATGTGTACAGGGGCATAAACGCAGCAGTGATAGGATTGGAGAGGTTCGGTGAGCAAATGAAGACCCTTTGAAGTCATATTGCATGGTACCCATTCCACGGGTTTCAACTACCCAGGTTTAAGGTATTCTTCCTTCAGCTAAAACATGCATGTGGAACCTAGAGTATGATCAACCATGTGATCGGGAAACGTGTTCAAATATGTCTCAGTTTTCGTACCCTGGTACTCAGGTGCAACATTCCAGACGCTTTACTAACACCCTCCCCACTTGGAGAGTCAGTCCCTTTAACCTCCTGTTTGGCCCAGTTTGCAATTTCTGCGGAAGATGAACAGGAATAGCGAGAACCAATGAGAGACTAGCTGGAGGTGTCTGGACAGGCAAATTTAACTCTCATTTCCCACCAGGAAGAGGAATTAACCAAAGGCTCAGCGTGCCGTGCCGGAACCAGATTAGGGCCTGAAGCCATCCTGCGGTGTTGCGGCCAGGTCACAAGAAAGCGAGTTGAAGAAAGGAGCTCAGGGGCACTGTAATTCACAAACCTGCAGACTTATAAATGACAGCTATCGTCCAAAAATATACTGAAGTAAGGCTGCCAAGAGGACTTGAAAGCGGGGCAGAATTGCAGGAAACCGATTTCAGGAGGTAGACTGGAATTGCATTGAAAGCATAGGAAAAGAGGCAGAACGTCCACAATGATGCACTTGGCCAAAAAGGGCGTATGCGTTTTTTCCTGAATATATTCAGGAAAAAAGGCATACGCCCTTTTTGGCCAACCAAGCAAGCTTGCAAAGGAAATCTGCACTACAATGAAGTCTCACTTCCCCCCGGTCAAAAGGGCCATCTGAAAAAAGTGTAAAATCCAGAAAGGCAGGACAGGCCATGGAGAACTGGGAGCCTTGTTATGCTGATGGGCGGGATGTAAATTGCCAACAGACACTCGGGAGAAGTGTATGGTGTTTCCTGAAACATCTAAAAAACAAAGCAACAGAGCCTAGGGCACTTCCACTTATGGTCCTATAGCTTAGGGAAATTAAAATCAAAAAGACACAGCCACCCCAAAGTTTGGGACGCCTCTGTTTACAAGAACCTCGTTTACAGTACAAGTTCAACATCGCAGAAAGTGAAAAATGGATAAAGAAGTTGTGGTATTTACTTACAAAGCAATATCACTCAGCAATGAAATCTATGTCATCAGGCCCTTAGCAGCACAATGAGTGGATTCAGGTATGATGATTCTAACTGAAATAAGTCACACAGAAAAAGAAACATCATAAGATATCAGTAATACACGGAATGTAAACTTGGCTACACAGGAACTGAATTACAGAACAGAACAGGGTCTCAAATTTAGAAAACCAACTTATGCTTGCTTAAGGGTAAAGGTGAGTTGGGGTGCTGCATAAAACCAGAGATTGAAATGAGCACAGATAAAGTTCCTTAAGCCAAATATGGAATAGACAAGAGCTACCTCTTGCTCAACGAAATGGACTCAACACCGCATATTAAATGCCTAAGAATGTACCTGACTAGTAAGTATCTTAAAACCTATGGATTGCTATGTCTCCGAAAGAGAATCAAGCATGTGTACAGGGGCATAAACGCAGCAGTGATAGGATTGGAGAGGTTCGGTGAGCAAATGAAGACCCTTTGAAGTCATATTGCATGGTACCCATTCCACGGGTTTCAACTACCCAGGTTTAAGGTATTCTTCCTTCAGCTAAAACATGCATGTGGAACCTAGAGTATGATCAACCATGTGATCGGGAGACGTGTTCAAATATGTCTCAGTTTTCGTACCCTGGTACTCGGGTGCAACATTCCAGACGCTTTACTAACACCCTCCCGACTTGGAGAGTCAGTCCCTTTAACCTCCTGTTTGGCCCAGTTTGCAATTTCTGTGGAAGATGAACAGGAATAGCGAGAACCAATGAGAGACTAGCTGGAGGTGTCTGGACGGGCAAATTTAACTCTCATTTCCCACCAGGAAGAGGAATTAACCAAAGGCTCAGCGTGCCGTGCCGGAACCAGATTAGGGCCTGAAGCCATCCTGCGGTGTTGCGGCCAGCTCAAAAGAAAGCGAGTTGAAGAAAGGAGCTCAGGGGCACTGTAATTCACAAACCTGCAGAGTTATAAATGACAGCTATCGTCCAAAAATATACTGAAGTAAGGCTGCCAAGAGGACTTGAAAGCGGGGCAGAATTGCAGGAAACCGATTTCAGGAGGTAGACTGGAATTGCATTGAAAGCATAGGAAAAGAGGCAGAACGTCCACAATGATGCACTTGGCCAAAAAGGGCGTATGCATTTTTTCCTGAATATATTCAGGAAAAAACGCATACGCCCTTTTTGGCAAACCAAGCAAGCTTGCAAAGGAAATCTGCACTACAATGAAGTCTCACTTCCCCCCGGTCAAAAGGGCCATCTGAAAAAAGTGTAAAATCCAGAAAGGCAGGACAGGCCATGGAGAACTGGGAGCCTTGTTATGCTGATGGGCGGGATGTAAATTGCCAACAGACACTCGGGAGAAGTGTATGGTGTTTCCTGAAACATCTAAAAAACAAAGCAACAGAGCCTAGGGCACTTCCACTTATGGTCCTATAGCTTAGGGAAATTAAAATCAAAAAGACACAGCCACCCCAAAGTTTGGGACGCCTCTGTTTACAAGAACCTCGTTTACAGTACAAGTTCAACATCGCAGAAAGTGAAAAATGGATAAAGAAGTTGTGGTATTTACTTACAAAGCAATATCACTCAGCAATGAAATCTATGTCATCAGGGCCTTAGCAGCACAATGAGTGGATTCAGGTATGATGATTCTAACTGAAATAAGTCACACAGAAAAAGAAACATCATAAGATATCAGTAATACACGGAATGTAAACTTGGCTACACAGGAACTGAATTACAGAACAGAACAGGGTCTCAAATTTAGAAAACCAACTTATGCTTGCTTAAGGGTAAAGGTGAGTTGGGGTGCTGCATAAAACCATAGATTGAAATGAGCACAGATAAAGTTCCTTAAGCCAAATATGGAATAGACAAGAGCTACTCCTTGCTCAACGAAATGGACTCAACACCGCATATTAAATGCCTAAGAATGTACCTGACTAGTAAGTATCTTAAAACCTATGGATTGCTATGTCTCCGAAAGAGAATCAAGCATGTGTACAGGGGCATAAACGCAGCAGTGATAGGATTGGAGAGGTTCGGTGAGCAAATGAAGACCCTTTGAAGTCATATTGCATGGTACCCATTCCACGGGTTTCAACTACCCAGGTTTAAGGTATTCTTCCTTCAGCTAAAACATGCATGTGGAACCTAGAGTATGATCAACCATGTGATCGGGAGACGTGTTCAAATATGTCTCAGTTTTCGTACCCTGGTACTCGGGTGCAACATTCCAGACGCTTTACTAACACCCTCCCGACTTGGAGAGTCAGTCCCTTTAACCTCCTGTTTGGCCCAGTTTGCAATTTCTGCAGAAGATGAACAGGAATAGCGAGAACCAATGAGAGACTAGCTGGAGGTGTCTGGACGGGCAAATTTAACTCTCATTTCCCACCAGGAAGAGGAATTAACCAAAGGCTCAGCGTGCCGTGCCGGAACCAGATTAGGGCCTGAAGCCATCCTGCGGTGTTGCGGCCAGCTCAAAAGAAAGCGAGTTGAAGAAAGGAGCTCAGGGGCACTGTAATTCACAAACCTGCAGAGTTATAAATGACAGCTATCGTCCAAAAATATACTGAAGTAAGGCTGCCAAGAGGACTTGAAAGCGGGGCAGAATTGCAGGAAACCGATTTCAGGAGGCAGACTGGAATTGCATTGAAAGCATAGGAAAAGAGGCAGAACGTCCACAATGATGCACTTGGCCAAAAAGTGCGTATGCGTTTTTTCCTGAATATATTCAGGAAAAAACGCATACGCCCTTTTTGGCCAACCAAGCAAGCTTGCAAAGGAAATCTGCACTACAATGAAGTCTCACTTCCCCCCGGTCAAAAGGGCCATCTGAAAAAAGTGTAAAATCCAGAAAGGCAGGACAGGCCATGGAGAACTGGGAGCCTTGTTATGCTGATGGGCGGGATGTAAATTGCCAACAGACACTCGGGAGAAGTGTATGGTGTTTCCTGAAACATCTAAAAAACAAAGCAACAGAGCCTAGGGCACTTCCACTTATGGTCCTATAGCTTAGGGAAATTAAAATCAAAAAGACACAGCCACCCCAAAGTTTGGGACGCCTCTGTTTACAAGAACCTCATTTACAGTACAAGTTCAACATCGCAGAAAGTGAAAAATGGATAAAGAAGTTGTGGTATTTACTTACAAAGCAATATCACTCAGCAATGAAATCTATGTCATCAGGCCCTTAGCAGCACAATGAGTGGATTCAGGTATGATGATTCTAACTGAAATAAGTCACACAGAAAAAGAAACATCATAAGATATCAGTAATACACGGAATGTAAACTTGGCTACACAGGAACTGAATTACAGAACAGAACAGGGTCTCAAATTTAGAAAACCAACTTATGCTTGCTTAAGGGTAAAGGTGAGTTGGGGTGCTGCATAAAACCAGAGATTGAAATGAACACAGATAAAGTTCCTTAAGCCAAATATGGAATAGACAAGAGCTACTCCTTGCTCAACGAAATGGACTCAACACCGCATATTAAATGCCTAAGAATGTACCTGACTAGTAAGTATCTTAAAACCTATGGATTGCTATGTCTCCGAAAGAGAATCAAGCATGGGTACAGGGGCATAAACGCAGCAGTGATAGGATTGGAGAGGTTCGGTGAGCAAATGAAGACCCTTTGAAGTCATATTGCATGGTACCCATTCCACGGGTTTCAACTACCCAGGTTTAAGGTATTCTTCCTTCAGCTAAAACATGCATGTGGAACCTAGAGTATGATCAACCATGTGATCGGGAGACGTGTTCAAATATGTCTCAGTTTTCGTACCCTGGTACTCGGGTGCAACATTCCAGATGCTTTACTAACACCCTCCCGACTTGGAGAGTCAGTCCCTTTAACCTCCTGTTTGGCCCAGTTTGCAATTTCTGCGGAAGATGAACAGGAATAGCGAGAACCAATGAGAGACTAGCTGGAGGTGTCTGGACGGGCAAATTTAACTCTCATTTCCCACCAGGAAGAGGAATTAACCAAAGGCTCAGCGTGCCGTGCCGGAACCAGATTAGGGCCTGAAGCCAACTTGCGGTGTTGCGGCCAGGTCACAAGAAAGCGAGTTGAAGAAAGGAGCTCAGGGGCACTGTAATTCACAAACCTGCAGAGTTATAAATGACAGCTATCGTCCAAAAATATACTGAAGTAAGGCTGCCAAGAGGACTTGAAAGCGGGGCAGAATTGCAGGAAACCGATTTCAGGAGGTAGACTGGAATTGCATTGAAAGCATAGGAAAAGAGGCAGAACGTCCACAATGATGCACTTGGCCAAAAAGGGCGTATGCGTTTTTTCCTGAATATATTCAGGAAAAAACGCATACGCCCTTTTTGGCCAACCAAGCAAGCTTGCAAAGGAAATCTGCACTACAATGAAGTCTCACTTCCCCCCGGTCAAAAGGGCCATCTGAAAAAAGTGTAAAATCCAGAAAGACAGGACAGGCCATGGAGAACTGGGAGCCTTGTTATGCTGATGGGCGGGATGTAAATTGCCAACAGACACTCGGGAGAAGTGTATGGTGTTTCCTGAAACATCTAAAAAACAAAGCAACAGAGCCTAGGGCACTTCCACTTATGGTCCTATAGCTTAGGGAAATTAAAATCAAAAAGACACAGCCACCCCAAAGTTTGGGACACCTCTGTTTACAAGAACCTCATTTACAGTACAAGTTCAACATCGCAGAAAGTGAAAAATGGATAAAGAAGTTGTGGTATTTACTTACAAAGCAATATCACTCAGCAATGAAATCTATGTCATCAGGCCCTTAGCAGCACAATGAGTGGATTCAGGTATGATGATTCTAACTGAAATAAGTCACACAGAAAAAGAAACATCATAAGATATCAGTAATACACGGAATGTAAACTTGACTACACAGGAACTGAATTACAGAACAGAACAGGGTCTCAAATTTAGAAAACCAACTTATGCTTGCTTAAGGGGAAAGGTGAGTTGGGGTGCTGCATAAAACCAGAGATTGAAATGAACACAGATAAAGTTCCTTAAGCCAAATATGGAATAGACAAGAGCTACTCCTTGCTCAACGAAATGGACTCAACACCGCATATTAAATGCCTAAGAATGTACCTGACTAGTAAGTATCTTAAAACCTATGGATTGCTATGTCTCCGAAAGAGAATCAAGCATGTGTACAGGGGCATAAACGCAGCAGTGATAGGATTGGAGAGGTTCGGTGAGCAAATGAAGACCCTTTGAAGTCATATTGCATGGTACCCATTCCACGGGTTTCAACTACCCAGGTTTAAGGTATTCTTCCTTCAGCTAAAACATGCATGTGGAACCTAGAGTATGATCAACCATGTGATCGGGAGACGTGTTCAAATATGTCTCAGTTTTCGTACCCTGGTACTCGGGTGCAACATTCCAGACGCTTTAATAACACCCTCCCGACTTGGAGAGTCAGTCCCTTTAACCTCCTGTTTGGCCCAGTTTGCAATTTCTGCGGAAGATGAACAGGAATAGCGAGAACCAATGAGAGACTAGCTGGAGGTGTCTGGACGGGCAAATTTAACTCTCATTTCCCACCAGGAAGAGGAATTAACCAAAGGCTCAGCGTGGCGTGCTGGAACCAGATTAGGGCCTGAAGCCATCCTGCGGTGTTGCGGCCAGCTCAAAAGAAAGCGAGTTGAAGAAAGGAGCTCAGGGGCACTGTAATTCACAAACCTGCAGAGTTATAAATGACAGCTATCGTCCAAAAATATACTGAAGTAAGGCTGCCAAGAGGACTTGAAAGCGGGGCAGAATTGCAGGAAACCGATTTCAGGAGGTAGACTGGAATTGCATTGAAAGCATAGGAAAAGAGGCAGAACGTCCACAATGATGCACTTGGCCAAAAAGGGCGTATGCGTTTTTTCCTGAATATATTCAGGAAAAAACGCATACGCCCTTTTTGGCCAACCAAGCAAGCTTGCAAAGGAAATCTGCACTACAATGAAGTCTCACTTCCCCCCGGTCAAAAGGGCCATCTGAAAAAAGTGTAAAATCCAGAAAGGCAGGACAGGCCATGGAGAACTGGGAGCCTTGTTATGCTGATGGGCGGGATGTAAATTGCCAACAGACACTAGGGAGAAGTGTATGGTGTTTCCTGAAACATCTAAAAAACAAAGCAACAGAGCCTAGGGCACTTCCACTTATGGTCCTATAGCTTAGGGAAATTAAAATCAAAAAGACACAGCCACCCCAAAGTTTGGGACGCCTCTGTTTACAAGAACTTCGTTTACAGTACAAGTTCAACATCGCAGAAAGTGAAAAATGGATAAAGAAGTTGTGGTATTTACTTACAAAGCAATATCACTCAGCAATGAAATCTATGTCATCAGGCCCTTAGCAGCACAATGAGTGGATTCAGGTATGATGATTCTAACTGAAATAAGTCACACAGAAAAAGAAACATCATAAGATATCAGTAATACACGGAATGTAAACTTGGCTACACAGGAACTGAATTACAGAACAGAACAGGGTCTCAAATTTAGAAAACCAACTTATGCTTGCTTAAGGGGAAAGGTGAGTTGGGGTGCTGCATAAAACCAGAGATTGAAATGAGCACAGATAAAGTTCCTTAAGCCAAATATGGAATAGACAAGAGCTACTCCTTGCTCAACGAAATGGACTCAACACCGCATATTAAATGCCTAAGAATGTACCTGACCAGTAAGTATCTTAAAACCTATGGATTGCTATGTCTCCGAAAGAGAATCAAGCATGTGTACAGGGGCATAAACGCAGCAGTGATAGGATTGGAGAGGTTCGGTGAGCAAATGAAGACCCTTTGAAGTCATATTGCATAGTACCCATTCCACGGGTTTCAAATACCCAGGTTTAAGGTATTCTTCCTTCAGCTAAAACATGCATGTGGAACCTAGAGTATGATCAACCATGTGATCGGGAGACGTGTTCAAATATGTCTCAGTTTTCGTACCCTGGTACTCGGGTGCAACATTCCAGACGCTTTACTAACACCCTCCCGACTTGGAGAGTCAGTCCCTTTAACCTCCTGTTTGGCCCAGTTTGCAATTTCTGCGGAAGATGAACAGGAATAGTGAGAACCAATGAGAGACTAGCTGGAGGTGTCTGGACGGGCAAATTTAACTCTCATTTCCCACCAGGAAGAGGAATTAACCAAAGGCTCAGCGTGCCGTGCCGGAACCAGATTAGGGCCTGAAGCCATCCTGCGGTGTTGCGGCCAGCTCAAAAGAAAGCGAGTTGAAGAAAGGAGCTCAGGGGCACTGTAATTCACAAACCTGCAGAGTTATAAATGACAGCTATCGTCCAAAAATATACTGAAGTAAGGCTGCCAAGAGGACTTGAAAGCGGGGCAGAATTGCAGGAAACCGATTTCAGGAGGTAGACTGGAATTGCATTGAAAGCATAGGAAAAGAGGCAGAACGTCCACAATGATGCACTTGGCCATAAAGGGCGTATGCGTTTTTTCCTGAATATATTCAGGAAGAAACGCATACGCCCGTTTTGGCCAACCAAGCAAGCTTGCAAAGGAAATCTGCACTACAATGAAGTCTCACTTCCCCCCGGTCAAAAGGGCCATCTGAAAAAAGTGTAAAATCCAGAAAGGCAGGACAGGCCATGGAGAACTGGGAGCCTTGTTATGCTGATGGGTGGGATGTAAATTGCCAACAGACACTCGGGAGAAGTGTATGGTGTTTCCTGAAACATCTAAAAAACAAAGCAACAGAGCCTAGGGCACTTCCACTTATGGTCCTATAGCTTAGGGAAATTAAAATCAAAAAGACACAGCCACCCCAAAGTTTGGGACGCCTCTGTTTACAAGAACCTCGTTTACAGTACAAGTTCAACATCGCAGAAAGTGAAAAATGGATAAAGAAGTTGTGGTATTTACTTACAAAGCAATATCACTCAGCAATGAAATCTATGTCATCAGGCCATTAGCAGCACAATGAGTGGATTCAGGTATGATGATTCTAACTGAAATAAGTCACACAGAAAAAGAAACATCATAAGATATCAGTAATACACGGAATGTAAACTTGGCTACACAGGAACTGAATTACAGAACAGAACAGGGTCTCAAATTTGGAAAACCAACTTATGCTTTCTTAAGGGTAAAGGTGAGTTGGGGTGCTGCATAAAACCAGAAATTGAAATGAGCACAGATAAAGTTCCTTAAGCCAAATATGGAATAGACAAGAGCTACCTCTTGCTCAACGAAATGGACTCAACACCGCATATTCAACGCCTAAGAATGTACCTGACTAGTCAGTATCTTAAAACCTATGGATTGCTATGTCTCCGAAAGAGAATCAAGCATGTGTACAGGGGCATAAACGTAGCAGTGATAGGATTGGAGAGGTTCAGTGAGCAAATGAAGATCCTTTGAAGTCATATTGCATGGTACCCATTCCACGGGTTTCAACTACCCAGTTTTAAGGTATTCTTCCTTCAGGTAAAACATGCATGTGGAACCTAGAGTATGATCAACCATGTGATCGGGAGACGTGTTCAAATATGTCTCAGTTTTCGTACCCTGGTACTCGGGTGCAACATTCCAGACGCTTTACTAACACCCTCCCGAATTGGAGAGTCAGTCCCTTCAACCTCCTGTTTGGCCCAGTTTGCAATTTCTGCGGAAGATGAACAGGAATAGCGAGAACCAATGAGAGACTAGCTGGAGGTGTCTGGACGGGCAAATTTAACTCTCATTTCCCACCAGGAAGAGGAATTAACCAAAGGCTCAGCGTGCCGTGCCGGAATCAGATTAGGGCCTGAAGCCATCCTGCGGTGTTGCGGCCAGCTCAAAAGAAAGCGAGTTGAAGTAAGGAGCTCAGGGGCACTGTAATTCACAAACCTGCAGAGTTATAAATGACAGCTATCGTCCAAAAATATACTGAAGTAAGGCTGCCAAGAGGACTTGAAAGCGGGGCAGAATTGCAGGAAACCGATTTCAGGAGGTAGACTGGAATTGCATTGAAAGCATAGGAAAAGAGGCAGAACGTCCACAATGATGCACTTGGCCATAAAGGGCGTATGCGTTTTTTCCTGAATATATTCAGGAAGAAACGCATACGCCCGTTTTGGCCAACCAAGCAAGCTTGCAAAGGAAATCTGCACTACAATGAAGTCTCACTTCCCCCCGGTCAAAAGGGCCATCTGAAAAAAGTGTAAAATCCAGAAAGGCAGGACAGGCCATGGAGAACTGGGAGCCTTGTTATGCTGATGGGCGGGATGTAAATTGCCAACAGACACTCGGGAGAAGTGTATGGTGTTTCCTGAAACATCTAAAAAACAAAGCAACAGAGCCTAGGGCACTTCCACTTATGGTCCTATAGCTTAGGGAAATTAAAATCAAAAAGACACAGCCACCCCAAACATTGGGACGCCTCTGTTTACAAGAACCTCGTTTACAGTACAAGTTCAACATCGCAGAAAGTGAAAAATGGATAAAGAAGTTGTGGTATTTACTTACAAAGCAATATCACTCAGCAATGAAATCTATGTCATCAGGCCCTTAGCAGCACAATGAGTTGATTCAGGTATGATGATTCTAACTGAAATAAGTCACACAGAAAAGGAAACATCATAAGATATCAGTAATGCACGGAATGTAAACTCGGCTACACAGGAACTGAATTACAGAACAGAACAGGGTCTCAAATTTAGAAAACCAACTTATGCTTGCTTAAGGGGAAAGGTGAGTTGGGGTGCTGCATAAAACCAGAGATTGAAATGAGCACAGATAAAGTTCCTTAAGCCAAATATGGAATAGACAAGAGCTACTCCTTGCTCAACGAAATGGACTCAACACCGCATATTAAATGCCTAAGAATGTACCTGACTAGTAAGTATCTTAAAACCTATGGATTGCTATGTCTCCGAAAGAGAATCAAGCATGTGTACAGGGGCATAAACACAGCAGTGATAGGATTGGAGAGGTTCGGTGAGCAAATGAAGACCCTTTGAAATCATATTGCATGGTACCCATTCCACGGGTTTCAACTACCCAGGTTTAAGGTATTCTTCCTTCAGCTAAAACATGCATGTGGATCCTAGAGTATGATCAACCATGTGATCGGGAGACGTGTTCAAATATGTCTCAGTTTTCGTACCCTGGTACTCGGGTGCAACATTCCAGACGCTTTACTAACACTCTCCCGACTTGGAGAGTCAGTCCCTTTAACCTCCTGTTTGGCCCAGTTTGCAATTTCTGCGGAAGATGAACAGGAATAGCGAGAACCAATGAGAGACTAGCTGGAGGTGTCTGGACGGGCAAATTTAACTCTCATTTCCCACCAGGAAGAGGAATTAACCAAAGGCTCAGCGTGCCGTGCCGGAACCAGATTAGGGCCTGAAGCCATCCTGCGGTGTTGCTGCCAGCTCAAAAGAAAGCGAGTTGAAGAAAGGAGCTCAGGGGCACTGTAATTCACAAACCTGCAGAGTTATAAATGACAGCTATCGTCCAAAAATATACTGAAGTAAGGCTGCCAAGAGGACTTGAAAGCGGGGCAGAATTGCAGGAAACCGATTTCAGGAGGTAGACTGGAATTGCATTGAAAGCATAGGAAAAGAGGCAGAACGTCCACAATGATGCACTTGGCCAAAAAGGGCGTATGTGTTTTTTCCTGAATATATTCTGGGAAAAACGCATACGCCCTTTTTGGCCAACCAAGCAAGCTTGCAAAGGAAATCTGCACTACAATGAAGTCTCACTTCCCCCCGGTCAAAAGGGCCATCTGAAAAAAGTGTAAAATCCAGAAAGGCGGGACAGGCCATGGAGAACTGGGAGCCTTGTTATGCTGATGGGCGGGATGTAAATTGCCAACAGACACTCGGGAGAAGTGTATGGTGTTTCCTGAAACATCTAAAAAACAAAGCAACAGAGCCTAGGGCACTTCCACTTATGGTCCTATAGCTTAGGGAAATTAAAATCAAAAAGACACAGCCACCCCAAAGTTTGGGACGCCTCTGTTTACAAGAACCTCGTTTACAGTACAAGTTCAACATCGCAGAAAGTGAAAAATGGATAAAGAAGTTGTGGTATTTACTTACAAAGCAATATCACTCAGCAATGAAATCTATGTCATCAGGCCCTTAGCAGCACAATGAGTGGATTCAGGTATGATGATTCTAACTGAAATAAGTCACACAGAAAAAGAAACATCATAAGATATCAGTAATACACGGAATGTAAACTTGGCTACACAGGAACTGAATTACAGAACAGAACAGGGTCTCAAATTTAGAAAACCAACTTATGCTTGCTTAAGGGGAAAGGTGAGTTGGGGTGCTGCATAAAACCAGAGATTGAAATGAGCACAGATAAAGTTCCTTAAGCCAAATATGGAATAGACAAGAGCTACTCCTTGCTCAACGAAATGGACTCAACACCGCATATTAAACGCCTAAGAATGTACCTGACTAGTAAGTATCTTAAAACCTATGGATTGCTATGTCTCCGAAAGAGAATCAAGCATGTGTACAGGGGCATAAACGCAGCAGTGATAGGACTGGAGAGGTTCGGTGAGCAAATGAAGACCCTTTGAAGTCATATTGCATGGTACCCATTCCACGGGTTTCAACTACCCAGGTTTAAGGTATTCTTCCTTCAGCTAAAACATGCATGTGGAGCCTAGAGTATGATCAACCATGTGATCGGGAGACGTGTTCAAATATGTCTCTGTTTTCGTACCCTGGTACTCGGGTGCAACATTCCAGACGCTTTACTAACACCCTCCCGACTTGGAGAGTCAGTCCCTTTAACCTCCTGTTTGGCCCAGTTTGCAATTTCTGTGGAAGATGAACAGGAATAGCGAGAACCAATGAGAGACTAGCTGGAGGTGTCTGGACGGGCAAATTTAACTCTCATTTCCCACCAGGAAGAGGAATTAACCAAAGGCTCAGCGTGCCCTGCCGGAACCAGATTAGGGCCTGAAGCCATCCTGCGGTGTTGCGGCCAGCTCAAAAGAAAGCGAGTTGAAGAAAGGAGCTCAGGGGCACTGTAATTCACAAACCTGCAGAGTTATAAATGACAGCTATCGTCCAAAAATATACTGAAGTAAGGCTGCCAAGAGGACTTGAAAGCGGGGCAGAATTGCAGGAAACCGATTTCAGGAGGTAGACTGGAATTGCATTGAAAGCATAGGAAAAGAGGCAGAACGTCCACAATGATGCACTTGGCCAAAAAGGGCGTATGCGTTTTTTCCTGAATATATTCAGGAAAAAACGCATACGCCCTTTTTGGCCAACCAAGCAAGCTTGCAAAGGAAATCTGCACTACAATGAAGTCTCACTTCCCCCCGGTCAAAAGGGCCATCTGAAAAAAGTGTAAAATCCAGAAAGGCAGGACAGGCCATGGAGAACTGGGAGCCTTGTTATGCTGATGGGCGGGATGAAAATTGCCAGCAGACACTCCGGAGAAGGGTATGGTGTTTCCTGAAACATCTAAAAAACAAAGCAACAGAGCCTAGGGCACTTCCACTTATGGTCCTATAGCTTAGGGAAATTAAAATCAAAAAGACACAGCCACCCCAAACATTGGGACGCCTCTGTTTACAAGAACCTCGTTTACAGTACAAGTTCAACATCGCAGAAAGTGAAAAATGGATAAAGAAGTTGTGGTATTTACTTACAAAGCAATATCACTCAGCAATGAAATCTATGTCATCAGGCCCTTAGCAGCACAATGAGTGGATTCAGGTATGATGATTCTAACTGAAATAAGTCACACAGAAAAAGAAACATCATAAGATATCAGTAATACATGGAATGTAAACTTGGCTACACAGGAACTGAATTACAGAACAGAACAGGGTCTCAAATTTAGAAAACCAACTTATGCTTGCTTAAGGGGAAAGGTGAGTTGGGGTGCTGCATAAAACCAGAGATTGAAATGAGCACAGATAAAGTTCCTTAAGCCAAATATGGAATAGACAAGAGCTACTCCTTGCTCAACGAAATGGACTCAACACCGCATATTAAACGCCTAAGAATGTACCTGACTAGTAAGTATCTTAAAACCTATGGATTACTATGTCTCCGAAAGAGAATCAAGCATGTGTACAGGGGCATAAACGCAGCAGTGATAGGATTGGAGAGGTTCAGTGAGCAAATGAAGACCCTCTGAAGTCATATTGCATGGTACCCATTCCACGGGTTTCAACTACCCAGGTTTAAGGTATTCTTCCTTCAGCTAAAACATGCATGTGGAACCTAGAGTATGATCAACCATGTGATCGGGAAACGTGTTCAAATATGTCTCTGTTTTCGTACCCTGGTACTCGGGTGCAACATTCCAGACGCTTAACTAACACCCTCCCGACTTGGAGAGTCAGTCCCTTTAACCTCCTGTTTGGCCCAGTTTGCAATTTCTGCGGAAGATGAACAGGAATAGCGAGAACCAATGAGAGACTAGCTGGAGGTGTCTGGACGGGCAAATTTAACTCTCATTTCCCACCAGGAAGAGGAATTAACCAAAGGCTCAGCGTGCCCTGCCGGAACCAGATTAGGGCCTGAAGACATCCTGCGGTGTTGCGGCCAGCTCAAAAGAAAGCGAGTTGAAGAAAGGAGCTCAGGGGCACTGTAATTCACAAAACTGCAGAGTTATAAATGACAGCTATCGTCCAAAAATATACTGAAGTAAGGCTGCCAAGAGGACTTGAAAGCGGGGCAGAATTGCAGGAAACCGATTTCAGGAGGTAGACTGGAATTGCATTGAAAGCATAGGAAAAGAGGCAGAACGTCCACAATGATGCACTTGGCCAAAAAGGGCGTATGTGTTTTTTCCTGAATATATTCAGGGAAAAACGCATACGCCCTTTTTGGCCAACCAAGCAAGCTTGCAAAGGAAATCTGCACTACAATGAAGTCCCACTTCCCCCCGGTCAAAAGGGCCATCTGAAAAAAGTGTAAAATCCAGAAAGGCAGGACAGGCCATGGAGAACTGGGAGCCTTGTTATGCTGATGGGCGGGATGTAAATTGCCAACAGACACTCGGGAGAAGTGTATGGTGTTTCCTGAAACATCTAAAAAACAAAGCAACAGAGCCTAGGGCACTTCCACTTATGGTCCTATAGCTTAGGGAAATTAAAATCAAAAAGACACAGCCACCCCAAAGTTTGGGACGCCTCTGTTTACAAGAACCTCGTTTACCGTACAAGTTCAATATCACAGAAAGTGAAAAATGGATAAAGAAGTTGTGGTATTTACTTACAAAGCAATAACACTCAGCAATGAAATCTATGTCATCAGGCCCTTAGCAGCACAATGAGTGGATTGAGGTAGGATGATTCTAACTGAAATAAGTCACAGAGAAAAAGAAACATCATAAGATATCAGTAATACACGGAATGTAAACTTGGCTACACAGGAACTGAATTACAGAACAGAACAGGGTCTCAAATTTAGAAAACCAACTTATGCTTGCTTAAGGGGAAAGGTGAGTTGGGGTGCTGCATAAAACCAGAGATTGAAATGAGCACAGATAAAGTTCCTTAAGCCAAATATGGAATAGACAAGAGCTACTCCTTGCTCAATGAAATGGACTCAACACCGCATATTAAACGCCTAAGAATGTACCTGACTAGTAAGTATCTTAAAACCTATGGATTGCTATGTCTCCGAAAGAGAATCAAGCATGTGTACAGGGGCATAAACGCAGCAGTGATAGGATTGGAGAGGTTCGGTGAGCAAATGAAGACCCTTTGAAGTCATATTGCATGGTACCCATTCCACGGGTTTCAACTACCCAGGTTTAAGGTATTCTTCCTTCAGCTAAAACATGCATGTGGAACCTAGAGTATGATCAACCATGTGATCGGGAGACGTGTTCAAATATGTCTCTGTTTTCGTACCCTGGTACTCGGGTGCAACATTCCAGACGCTTTACTAACACCCTCCCGACTTGGAGAGTCAGTCCCTTTAACCTCCTGTTTGGCCCAGTTTGCAATTTCTGCGGAAGATGAACAGGAATAGCGAGAACCAATGAGAGAGTAGCTGGAGGTGTCTGGACGGGCAAATTTAACTCTCATTTCCCACCAGGAAGAGGAATTAACCAAAGGCTCAGCGTGCCCTGCCGGAACCAGATTAGGGCCTGAAGCCATCCTGCGGTGTTGCGGCCAGCTCAAAAGAAAGCGAGTTGAAGAAAGGAGCTCAGGGGCACTGTAATTCACAAAACTGCAGAGTTATAAATGACAGCTATCGTCCAAAAATATACTGAAGTAAGGCTGCCAAGAGGACTTGAAAGCGGGGCAGAATTGCAGGAAACCGATTTCAGGAGGTAGACTGGAATTGCATTGAAAGCATAGGAAAAGAGGCAGAACGTCCACAATGATGCACTTGGCCAAAAAGGGCGTATGTGTTTTTTCCTGAATATATTCTGGGAAAAACGCATACGCCCTTTTTGGCCAACCAAGCAAGCTTGCAAAGGAAATCTGCACTACAATGAAGTCTCACTTCCCCCCGGTCAAAAGGGCCATCTGAAAAAAGTGTAAAATCCAGAAAGGCGGGACAGGCCATGGAGAACTGGGAGCCTTGTTATGCTGATGGGCGGGATGTAAATTGCCAACAGACACTCGGGAGAAGTGTATGGTGTTTCCTGAAACATCTAAAAAACAAAGCAACAGAGCCTAGGGCACTTCCACTTATGGTCCTATAGCTTAGGGAAATTAAAATCAAAAAGACACAGCCACCCCAAAGTTTGGGACGCCTCTGTTTACAAGAACCTCGTTTACAGTACAAGTTCAACATCGCAGAAAGTGAAAAATGGATAAAGAAGTTGTGGTATTTACTTACAAAGCAATATCACTCAGCAATGAAATCTATGTCATCAGGCCCTTAGCAGCACAATGAGTGGATTCAGGTATGATGATTCTAACTGAAATAAGTCACACAGAAAAAGAAACATCATAAGATATCAGTAATACACGGAATGTAAACTTGGCTACACAGGAACTGAATTACAGAACAGAACAGGGTCTCAAATTTAGAAAACCAACTTATGCTTGCTTAAGGGGAAAGGTGAGTTGGGGTGCTGCATAAAACCAGAGATTGAAATGAGCACAGATAAAGTTCCTTAAGCCAAATATGGAATAGACAAGAGCTACTCCTTGCTCAACGAAATGGACTCAACACCCCATATTAAGCGCCTAAGAATGTACCTGACTAGTAAGTATCTTAAAACCTATGGATTGCTATATCTCCAAAAGAGAATCAAGCGTGTGTCCAGGGGCATAAATGCAGCAGTGATAGGATTGGAGAGGTTTGGTGAGCAAACAAAGACCCTTTGAAGTCATATTGCATGGTACCCATTCCACGGGTCTCAACTCTCCAGGTTTCAGGGATTCTTCCTTCAGCTAAAACATGCATGTGGAACCTAGAGTATGATCAACCATGTGATCGGGAAACGTGTTCAAATATGTCTCAGTTCTCGTACCCTGGTACTCGGGTGCAACATTCCAGACGCTTTGCTAACACCCTCCCGACTTGGAGAGTCAGTCCCTTTAACCTCCTGTTTGGCCCAGTTTGCAATTTCTGCGGAAGATGAACAGGAATAGCGAGAACCAATGAGAGACTAGCTGGAGGTGTCTGGACGGGCAAATTTAACTCTCATTTCCCACCAGGAAGAGGAATTAACCAAAGGCTCAGCGTGCCGTGCCGGAACCAGATTAGGGCCTGAAGCCATCCTGCATTGTTGCGGCCAGGTCACAAGAAAGCAAGTTGAAGAAAGGAGCTCAGGGGCACTGTAATTCACAAACCTGCAGACTTATAAATGACAGCTATCGTCCAAAAATATACTGAAGTAAGGCTGCCAAGAGGACTTGAAAGCGGGGCAGAATTGCAGGAAACCGATTTCAGGAGGTAGACTGGAATTGCATTGAAAGCATAGGAAAAGAGGCAGAACGTCCACAATGATGCACTTGGCCAAAAAGGGCGTATGCGTTTTTTCCTGAATATATTCAGGAAAAAACGCATACGCCCTTTTTGGCCAACCAAGCAAGCTTGCAAAGGAAATCTGCACTACAATGAAGTCTCACTTCCCCCCGGTCAAAAGGGCCATCTGAAAAAAGTGTAAAATCCAGAAAGGCAGGACAGGCCATGGAGAACTGGGAGCCTTGTTATGCTGATGGGCGGGATGAAAATTGCCAGCAGACACTCCGGAGAAGTGTATGGTGTTTCCTGAAACATCTAAAAAACAAAGCAACAGAGCCTAGGGCACTTCCACTTATGGTCCTATAGCTTAGGGAAATTAAAATCAAAAAGACACAGCCACCCCAAAGTTTGGGACGCCTCTGTTTACAAGAACCTCGTTTACCGTACAAGTTCAATATCACAGAAAGTGAAAAATGGATAAAGAAGTTGTGGTATTTACTTACAAAGCAATATCACTCAGCAATGAAATCTATGTCATCAGGCCCTTAGCAGCACAATGAGTGGATTCAGGTATGATGATTCTAACTGAAATAAGTCACACAGAAAAAGAAACATCATAAGATATCAGTAATACACGGAATGTAAACTTGGCTACACAGGAACTGAATTACAGAACAGAACAGGGTCTCAAATTTAGAAAACCAACTTATGCTTGCTTAAGGGGAAAGGTGAGTTGGGGTGCTGCATAAAACCAGAGATTGAAATGAGCACAGATAAAGTTCCTTAAGCCAAATATGGAATAGACAAGAGCTACTCCTTGCTCAACGAAATGGACTCAACACCGCATATTAAAAGCCTAAGAATGTACCTGACTAGTAAGTATCTTAAAACCTATGGATTGCTATGTCTCCGAAAGAGAATCAAGCATGTGTACAGGGGCATAAACGCAGCAGTGATAGGACTGGAGAGGTTCGGTGAGCAAATGAAGACCCTTTGAAGTCATATTGCATGGTACCCATTCCACGGGTTTCAACTACCCAGGTTTAAGGTATTCTTCCTTCAGCTAAAACATGCATGTGGAACCTAGAGTATGATCAACCATGTGATCGGGAAACGTGTTCAAATATGTCTCTGTTTTCGTACCCTGGTACTCGGGTGCAACATTCCAGACGCTTTACTAACACCCTCCCGACTTGGAGAGTCAGTCCCTTTAACCTCCTGTTTGGCCCAGTTTGCAATTTCTGTGGAAGATGAACAGGAATAGCGAGAACCAATGAGAGACTAGCTGGAGGTGTCTGGACGGGCAAATTTAACTCTCATTTCCCACCAGGAAGAGGAATTAACCAAAGGCTCAGCGTGCCCTGCCGGAACCAGATTAGGGCCTGAAGCCATCCTGCGGTGTTGCGGCCAGCTCAAAAGAAAGCGAGTTGAAGAAAGGAGCTCAGGGGCACTGTAATTCACAAACCTGCAGAGTTATAAATGACAGCTATCGTCCAAAAATATACTGAAGTAAGGCTGCCAAGAGGACTTGAAAGCGGGGCAGAATTGCAGGAAACCGATTTCAGGAGGTAGACTGGAATTGCATTGAAAGCATAGGAAAAGAGGCAGAACGTCCACAATGATGCACTTGGCCAAAAAGGGCGTATGCGTTTTTTCCTGAATATATTCAGGAAAAAACGCATACGCCCTTTTTGGCCAACCAAGCAAGCTTGCAAAGGAAATCTGCACTACAATGAAGTCTCACTTCCCCCCGGTCAAAAGGGCCATCTGAAAAAAGTGTAAAATCCAGAAAGGCAGGACAGGCCATGGAGAACTGGGAGCCTTGTTATGCTGATGGGCGGGATGAAAATTGCCAGCAGACACTCCGGAGAAGGGTATGGTGTTTCCTGAAACATCTAAAAAACAAAGCAACAGAGCCTAGGGCACTTCCACTTATGGTCCTATAGCTTAGGGAAATTAAAATCAAAAAGACACAGCCACCCCAAACATTGGGACGCCTCTGTTTACAAGAACCTCGTTTACAGTACAAGTTCAACATCGCAGAAAGTGAAAAATGGATAAAGAAGTTGTGGTATTTACTTACAAAGCAATATCACTCAGCAATGAAATCTATGTCATCAGGCCCTTAGCAGCACAATGAGTGGATTCAGGTATGATGATTCTAACTGAAATAAGTCACACAGAAAAAGAAACATCATAAGATATCAGTAATACACGGAATGTAAACTTGGCTACACAGGAACTGAATTACAGAACAGAACAGGGTCTCAAATTTAGAAAACCAACTTATGCTTGCTTAAGGGGAAAGGTGAGTTGGGGTGCTGCATAAAACCAGAGATTGAAATGAGCACAGATAAAGTTCCTTAAGCCAAATATGGAATAGACAAGAGCTACTCCTTGCTCAACGAAATGGACTCAACACCGCATATTAAACGCCTAAGAATGTACCTGACTAGTAAGTATCTTAAAACCTATGGATTACTATGTCTCCGAAAGAGAATCAAGCATGTGTACAGGGGCATAAACGCAGCAGTGATAGGATTGGAGAGGTTCAGTGAGCAAATGAAGACCCTCTGAAGTCATATTGCATGGTACCCATTCCACGGGTTTCAACTACCCAGGTTTAAGGTATTCTTCCTTCAGCTAAAACATGCATGTGGAACCTAGAGTATGATCAACCATGTGATCGGGAAACGTGTTCAAATATGTCTCTGTTTTCGTACCCTGGTACTCGGGTGCAACATTCCAGACGCTTAACTAACACCCTCCCGACTTGGAGAGTCAGTCCCTTTAACCTCCTGTTTGGCCCAGTTTGCAATTTCTGCGGAAGATGAACAGGAATAGCGAGAACCAATGAGAGACTAGCTGGAGGTGTCTGGACGGGCAAATTTAACTCTCATTTCCCACCAGGAAGAGGAATTAACCAAAGGCTCAGCGTGCCCTGCCGGAACCAGATTAGGGCCTGAAGACATCCTGCGGTGTTGCGGCCAGCTCAAAAGAAAGCGAGTTGAAGAAAGGAGCTCAGGGGCACTGTAATTCACAAAACTGCAGAGTTATAAATGACAGCTATCGTCCAAAAATATACTGAAGTAAGGCTGCCAAGAGGACTTGAAAGCGGGGCAGAATTGCAGGAAACCGATTTCAGGAGGTAGACTGGAATTGCATTGAAAGCATAGGAAAAGAGGCAGAACGTCCACAATGATGCACTTGGCCAAAAAGGGCGTATGTGTTTTTTCCTGAATATATTCAGGGAAAAACGCATACGCCCTTTTTGGCCAACCAAGCAAGCTTACAAAGGAAATCTGCACTACAATGAAGTCCCACTTCCCCCCGGTCAAAAGGGCCATCTGAAAAAAGTGTAAAATCCAGAAAGGCAGGACAGGCCATGGAGAACTGGGAGCCTTGTTATGCTGACGGGCGGGATGTAAATTGCCAACAGACACTCGGGAGAAGTGTATGGTGTTTCCTGAAACATCTAAAAAACAAAGCAACAGAGCCTAGGGCACTTCCACTTATGGTCCTATAGCTTAGGGAAATTAAAATCAAAAAGACACAGCCACCCCAAAGTTTGGAACGCCTCTGTTTACAAGAACCTCGTTTACAGTACAAGTTCAACATCGCAGAAAGTGAAAAATGGATAAAGAAGTTGTGGTATTTACTTACAAAGCAATATCACTCAGCCATGAAATCTATGTCATCAGGCCCTTAGCAGCACAATGAGTGGATTCAGGTATGATGATTCTAACTGAAATAAGTCACACAGAAAAAGAAACATCATAAGATATCAGTAATACACAGAATGTAAACTTGGCTCCACAGGAACTGAATTACAGAACAGAACAGGGTCTCAAATTTAGAAAACCAACTTATGCTTGCTTAAGGGGAAAGGTGAGTTGGGGTGCTGCATAAAACCAGAGATTGAAATGAGCACAGATAAAGTTCCTTAAGCCAAATATGGAATAGACAAGAGCTACTCCTTGCTCAAAGAAATGGACTCAACACCGCATATTAAACGCCTAAGAATGTACCTGACTAGTAAGTATCTTAAAACCTATGGATTGCTATATCTCCGAAAGAGAATCAAGCGTGTGTCCAGGGGCATAAATGCAGCAGTGATAGGATTGGAGAGGTTCGGTGAGCAAACAAAGACCCTTTGAAGTAATATTGCATGGTACCCATTCTATGGGTCTCAACTCTCCAGGTTTCAGGGATTCTTCCTTCAGCTAAAACATGCATGTGGAACCTAGAGTATGATCAACCATGTGATCGGGAAACGTGTTCAAATATGTCTCAGTTTTCGTACCCTGGTACTCGGGTGCAACATTCCAGACGCTTTACTAACACCCTCCCGACTTGGAGAGTCAGTCCCTTTAACCTCCTGTTTGGCCCAGTTTGCAATTTCTGCGGAAGATGAACAGGAATAGTGAGAACCAATGAGAGACTAGCTGGAGGTGTCTGGACGGGCAAATTTAACTCTCATTTCCCACCAGGAAGAGGAATTAACCAAAGGCTCAGCGTGCCGTGCCGGAACCAGATTAGGGCCTGAAGCCATCCTGCGGTGTTGCGGCCAGGTCACAAGAAAGCGAGTTGAAGAAAGGAGCTCAGGGGCACTGTAATTCACAAACCTGCAGAGTTATAAATGACAGCTATCGTCCAAAAATATACTGAAGTAAGGCTGCCAAGAGGACTTGAAAGCGGGGCAGAATTGCAGGAAACCGATTTCAGGAGGTAGACTGGAATTGCATTGAAAGCATAGGAAAAGAGGCAGAACGTCCACAATGATGCACTTGGCCAAAAAGGGCGTATGCGTTTTTTCCTGAATATATTCAGGAAAAAACGCATACGCCCTTTTTGGCCAACCAAGCAAGCTTGCAAAGGAAATCTGCACTACAATGAAGTCTCACATCCCCCCGGTCAAAAGGGCCATCTGAAAAAAGTGTAAAATCCAGAAAGGCAGGACAGGCCATGGAGAACTGGGATCCTTGTTATGCTGATGGGCGGGATGTAAATTGCCAGCAGACACTCGGGAGAAGTGTATGGTGTTTCCTGAAACATCTAAAAAACAAAGCAACAGAGCCTAGGGCACTTCCACTTATGGTCCTATAGCTTAGGGAAATTAAAATCAAAAAGACACAGCCACCCCAAACATTGGGACGCCTCTGTTTACAAGAACCTCGTTTACAGTACAAGTTCAACATCGCAGAAAGTGAAAAATGGATAAAGAAGTTGTGGTATTTACTTACAAAGCAATATCACTCAGCCATGAAATCTATGTCATCAGGCCCTTAGCAGCACAATGAGTGGATTCAGGTATGATGATTCTAACTGAAATAAGTCACACAGAAAAAGAAACATCATAAGATATCAGTAATACACAGAATGTAAACTTGGCTCCACAGGAACTGAATTACAGAACAGAACAGGGACTCAAATTTAGAAAACCAACTTATGCTTGCTTAAGGGTAAAGGTGAGTTGGGGTGCTGCATAAAACCAGACATTGAAATGAGCACAGATAAAGTTCCTTAAGCAAAATATGGAATAGACAAGAGCTACTCCTTGCTCAACGAAATGGACTCAACACCACATATTAAACGCCTAAGAATGTACCTGACTAGTAAGTATCTTAAAACCTATGGATTGCTATGTCTCCGAAAGAGAATCAAACATGTGTACAGGGGCATAAATGCAGCAGTGATAGGATTGGAGAGGTTCGGTGAGCAAATGAAGACCCTTTGAAGTCATATTGCATGGTACCCATTCCACGGGTCTCAACTCTCCAGGTTTAAGGTATTCTTCCTTCAGCTAAAACATGCATGTGGAACCCAGAGTATGATCCACCATGTGAACGGGAGACATGTTCAAATATGTCTCAGTTTTCCTCCCCTGGTACTCGGGTGCAACATTCCAGACGCTTTACTAACACTCTCCCCACTTGGAGAGTCAGCGCCTTTAATCTCCTGTTTGGCCCATTTTCCAATTTCGGCGGAAGATGAACAGAAATAGGGAGAACCAATGAGAGACTAGCTGGAGGTGTCTGGACGGGCAAATTTAACTCTCATTTCCCACCAGGAAGAGGAAATAACCAAAGGTTCAGCATGCCGTGCCGGAACCAGATTAGGGCCTGAAGCCATCCTGCGGTGTTGCGGCCAGCTCAAAAGAAAGCGAGTTGAAGAAAGGAGCTCAGGGGCACTGTAATTCACAAACCTGCAGAGTTATAAATGACAGCTATCGTCCAAAAATATACTGAAGTAAGGCTGCCAAGAGGACTTGAAAGCGGGGCAGAATTGCAGGAAACCGATTTCAGGAGGTAGACTGGAATTGCATTGAAAGCATAGGAAAAGAGGCAGAACGTCCACAATGATGCACTTGGCCAAAAAGGGCGTATGCGTTTTTTCCTGAATATATTCAGGAAAAAACGCATACGCCCTTTTTGGCCAACCAAGCAAGCTTGCAAAGGAAATCTGCACTACAATGAAGTCTCACATCCCCCCGGTCAAAAGGGCCATCTGAAAAAAGTGTAAAATCCAGAAAGGCAGGACAGGCCATGGAGAACTGGGAGCCTTGTTATGCTGATGGGCGGGATGTAAATTGCCAACAGACACTCGGGAGAAGTGTATGGTGTTTCTTGAAACATCTAAAAAACAAAGCAACAGAGCCTAGGGCACTTCCACTTATGGTCCTATAGCTTAGGGAAATTAAAATCAAAAAGACACAACCACCCCAAAGTTTGGGACGCCTCTGTTTACAAGAACCTCGTTTACAGTACAAGTTCAACATCGCAGAAAGTGAAAAATGGATAAAGAATTTGTGGTATTTAGTTACAAAGCAATATCACTCAGCAATGAAATCTATGTCATCAGGCCCTTAGCAGCACAATGAGTGGATTCAGGTATGACGATTCTAACTGAAATAAGTCACACAGAAAAAGAAACATCATAAGATATCAGTAATACACGGAATGTAAACTTGGCTACACAGGAACTGAATTACAGAACAGAACAGGGTCTCATATTTAGAAAACCAACTTATGCTTGCTTAAGGGTAAAGGTGAGTTGGGGTGCTGCATAAAACCAGAGATTGAAATGAGCACAGATAAAGTTCCTTAAGCCAAATATGGAATAGACAAGAGCTACTCCTTACTCAACGAAATTGACTCAACACCCCATATTAAGCGCCTAAGAATGTACCTTACTAGTAAGTATCTTAAAACCTATGGATTGCTATATCTCCAAAAGAGAATCAAGCGTGTGTCCAGGGGCATAAATGCAGCAGTGATAGGATTGGATAGGTTCGGTGAGCAAACAAAGACCCTTTGAAGTCATATTGCATGGTACCCATTCCACGGGTCTCAACTACCCAGGTTTCAGGGATTCTTCCTTCAGCTAAAACATGCATGTGGAACCTAGAGTATGATCAACCATGTGATCGGGAAACGTGTTCAAATATGTCTCAGTTTTCGTACCCTGGTACTCGGGTGCAACATTCCAGACGCTTTACTAACACCCTCCCGACTTGGAGAGTCAGTCCCTTTAACCTCCTGTTTGGCCCAGTTTGCAATTTCTGCGGAAGATGAACAGGAATAGCGAGAACCAATGAGAGACTAGCTGGAGGTGTCTGGACGGGCAAATTTAACTCTCATTTCCCACCAGGAAGAGGAATTAACCAAAGGCTCAGCGTGCCGTGCCGGAACCAGATTAGGGCCTGAAGCCATCCTGCGGTGTTGCGGCCAGGTCACAAGAAAGCGAGTTGAAGAAAGGAGCTCAGGGGCACTGTAATTCACAAACCTGCAGAGTTATAAATGACAGCTATCGTCCAAAAATATACTGAAGTAAGGCTGCCAAGAGGACTTGAAAGCGGGGCAGAATTGCAGGAAACCGATTTCAGGAGGCAGACTGGAATTGCAGTGAAAGCATAGGAAAAGAGGCAGAACGTCCACAATGATGCACTTGGCCAAAAAGGGCGTATGCGTTTTTTCCTGAATATATTCAGGAAAAAACGCATACGCCCTTTTTGGCCAACCAAGCAAGCTTGCAAAGGAAATCTGCACTACAATGAAGTCTCACTTCCCCCCGGTCAAAAGGGCCATCTGAAAAAAGTGTAAAATCCAGAAAGGCAGGACAGGCCATGGAGAACTGGGAGCCTTGTTATGCTGATGGGCGGGATGTAAATTGCCAACAGACACTCGGGAGAAGTGTATGGTGTTTCCTGAAACATCTAAAAAACAAAGCAACAGAGCCTAGGGCACTTCCACTTATGGTCCTATAGCTTAGGGAAATTAAAATCAAAAAGACACAGCCACCCCAAAGTTTGGGACGCCTCTGTTTACAAGAACCTCGTTTACCGTACAAGTTCAATATCACAGAAAGTGAAAAATGGATAAAGAAGTTGTGGTATTTACTTACAAAGCAATAACACTCAGCAATGAAATCTATGTCATCAGGCCCTTAGCAGCACAATGAGTGGATTCAGGTATGATGATTCTAACTGAAATAAGTCACACAGAAAAAGAAACATCATAAGATATCAGTAATACACGGAATGTAAACTTGGCTACACAGGAACTGAATTACAGAACAGAACAGGGTCTCAAATTTAGAAAACCAACTTATGCTTGCTTAAGGGGAAAGGTGAGTTGGGGTGCTGCATAAAACCAGAGATTGAAATGAGCACAGATAAAGTTCCTTAAGCCAAATATGGAATAGACAAGAGCTACTCCTTGCTCAACGAAATGGACTCAACACCCCATATTAAGCGCCTAAGAATGTACCTGACTAGTAAGTATCTTAAAACCTATGGATTGCTATATCTCCAAAAGAGAATCAAGCGTGTATCCAGGGGCATAAATGCAGCAGTGATAGGATTGGAGAGGTTCGGTGAGCAAACAAAGACCCTTTGAAGTCATATTGCATGGTACCCATTCCACGGGTCTCAACTCTCCAGGTTTCAGGGATTCTTCCTTCAGCTAAAACATGCATGTGGAACCTAGAGTATGATCAACAATGTGATCGGGAAACGTGTTCAAATATGTCTTAGTTTTCGTACCCTGGTACTCGGGTGCAACATTCCAGACGCTTTACTAACACCCTCCCGACTTGGAGAGTCAGTCCCTTTAACCTCCTGTTTGGCCCAGTTTGCAATTTCTGCGGAAGATGAACAGGAATAGCGAGAACCAATGAGAGACTAGCTGGAGGTGTCTGGACGGGCAAATTTAACTCTCATTTCCCACCAGGAAGAGGAATTAACCAAAGGCTCAGCGTGCCGTGCCGGAACCAGATTAGGGCCTGAAGCCATCCTGCGGTGTTGCGGCCAGGTCACAAGAAAGCGAGTTGAAGAAAGGAGCTCAGGGGCACTGTAATTCACAAACCTGCAGAGTTATAAATGACAGCTATCGTCCAAAAATATACTGAAGTAAGGCTGCCAAGAGGACTTGAAAGCGGGGCAGAATTGCAGGAAACCGATTTCAGGAGGTAGACTGGAATTGCATTGAAAGCATAGGAAAAGAGGCAGAACGTCCACAATGATGCACTTGGCCAAAAAGGGCGTATGCGTTTTTTCCTGAATATATTCTGGGAAAAACGCATACGCCCTTTTTGGCCAACCAAGCAAGCTTGCAAAGGAAATCTGCACTACAATGAAGTCTCACTTCCCCCCGGTCAAAAGGGCCATCTGAAAAAAGTGTAAAATCCAGAAAGGCAGTACAGGCCATGGAGAACTGGGAGCCTTGTTATGCTGACGGGCGGGATGTAAATAGCCAACAGACACTCAGGAGAAGTGTATGGTGTTTCCTGAAACATCTAAAAAACAAAGCAACAGAGCCTAGGGCACTTCCACTTATGGTCCTATAGCTTAGGGAAATTAAAATCAAAAAGACACAGCCACCCCAAAGTTTGGAACGCCTCTGTTTACAAGAACCTCGTTTACGGTACAAGTTCAACATCACAGAAAGTGAAAAATGGATAAAGAATTTGTGGTATTTAGTTACAAAGCAATATCACTCAGCAATGAAATCTATGTCATCAGGCCCTTAGCAGCACAATGAGTGGGTTCAGGTATGACGATTCTAACTGAAATAAGTCACACAGAAAAAGAAACATCATAAGATATCAGTAATACACGGAATGTAAACTTGGCTACACAGGAACTGAATTACAGAACAGAACAGGGTCTCATATTTAGAAAACCAACTTATGCTTGCTTAAGGGTAAAGGTGAGTTGGGGTGCTGCATAAAACCAGAGATTGAAATGAGCACAGATAAAGTTCCTTAAGCCAAATATGGAATAGACAAGAGCTACTCCTTGCTCAACGAAATGGACTCAACACCCCATATTAAGCGCCTAAGAATGTACCTGACTAGTAAGTATCTTAAAACCTATGGATTGCTATATCTCCAAAAGAGAATCAAGCGTGTGTCCAGGGGCATAAATGCAGCAGTGATAGGATTGGAGAGGTTCGGTTAGCAAACAAAGACCCTTTGAAGTCATATTGCATGGTACCCATTCCACGGGTTTCAACTACCCAGGTTTCAGGGATTCTTCCTTCAGCTAAAACATGCATGTGGAACCTAGAGTATGATCAACCATGTGATCGGGAAACGTGTTCAAATATGTCTCAGTTTTCGTACCCTGGTACTCGGGTGCAACATTCCAGACGCTTTACTAACACCCTCCCGACTTGGAGAGTCAGTCCCTTTAACCTCCTGTTTGGCCCAGTTTGCAGTTTCTGCGGAAGATGAACAGGAATAGCGAGAAACAATGAGAGACTAGCTGGAGGTGTCTGGACGGGCAAATTTAACTCTCATTTCCCACCAGGAAGAGGAATTAACCAAAGGCTCAGCATGCCGTGCCGGAACCAGATTAGGGCCTGAAGCCATCCTGCGGTGTTGCGGCCAGGTCACAAGAAAGCGAGTTGAAGAAAGGAGCTCAGGGGCACTGTAATTCACAAACCTGCAGAGTTATAAATGACAGCTATCGTCCAAAAATATACTGAAGTAAGGCTGCCAAGAGGACTTGAAAGCGGGGCAGAATTGCAGGAAACCGATTTCAGGAGGTAGACTGGAATTGCATTGAAAGCATAGGAAAAGAGGCAGAACGTCCACAATGATGCACTTGGCCAAAAAGGGCGTATGCGTTTTTTCCTGAATATATTCAGGAAAAAATGCATACGCACTTTTTGGCCAACCAAGCAAGCTTGCAAAGGAAATCTGCACTACAATGAAGTCTCACTTCCCCCCGGTCAAAAGGGCCATCTGAAAAAAGTGTAAAATCCAGAAAGGCAGGACAGGCCATGGAGAACTGGGAGCCTTGTTATGCTGATGGGCGGGATGTAAATTGCCAACAGACACTCGGGAGAAGTGTATGGTGTTTCCTGAAACATCTAAAAAACAAAGCAACAGAGCCTAGGGCACTTCCACTTATGGTCCTATAGCTTAGGGAAATTAAAATCAAAAAGACACAGCCACCCCAAAGTTTGGGACGCCTCTGTTTACAAGAACCTCGTTTACCGTACAAGTTCAATATCACAGAAAGTGAAAAATGGATAAAGAAGTTGTGGTATTTACTTACAAAGCAATAACACTCAGCAATGAAATCTATGTCATCAGGCCCTTAGCAGCACAATGAGTGGATTGAGGTAGGATGATTCTAACTGAAATAAGTCACACAGAAAAAGAAACATCATAAGATATCAGTAATACACGGAATGTAAACTTGGCTCCACAGGAACTGAATTACAGAACAGAACAGGGTCTCAAATTTAGAAAACCAACTTATGCTTGCTTAAGGGGAAAGGTGAGTTGGGGTGCTGCATAAAACCATAGATTGAAATGAGCACAGATAAAGTTCCTTAAGCCAAATATGGAATAGACAAGAGCTACTCCTTGCTCAACGAAATGGACTCAACACCGCATATTAAAAGCCTAAGAATGTACCTGACTAGTAAGTATCTTAAAACCTATGGATTGCTATGTCTCCGAAAGAGAATCAAGCATGTGTACAGGGGCATAAACGCAGCAGTGATAGGATTGGAGAGGTTCGGTGAGCAAACAAATACCCTTAGAAGTCATATTGCATGGTACCCATTCCACGGGTTTCAACTACCCAGGTTTAAGGTATTCTTCCTTCAGCTAAAACATGCATGTGGAACCTAGAGTATGATCAACCATGTGATCGGGAGACGTGTTCAAATATGTCTCAGTTTTCGTACCCTGGTACTCGGGTGCAACATTCCAGACGCTTTACTAACACTCTCCCGACTTGGAGAGTCAGTCCCTTTAACCTCCTGTTTGGCCCAGTTTGCAATTTCTGCGGAAGATGAACAGGAATAGCGAGAACCAATGAGAGACTAGCTGGAGGTGTCTGGACGGGCAAATTTAACTCTCATTTCCCACCAGGAAGAGGAATTAACCAAAGGCTCAGCGTGCCCTGCCGGAACCAGATTAGGGCCTGAAGACATCCTGCGGTGTTGCGGCCAGCTCAAAAGAAAGCGAGTTGAAGAAAGGAGCTCAGGGGCACTGTAATTCACAAAACTGCAGAGTTATAAATGACAGCTATCGTCCAAAAATATACTGAAGTAAGGCTGCCAAGAGGACTTGAAAGCGGGGCAGAATTGCAGGAAACCGATTTCAGGAGGTAGACTGGAATTGCATTGAAAGCATAGGAAAAGAGGCAGAACGTCCACAATGATGCACTTGGCCAAAAAGGGCGTATGTGTTTTTTCCTGAATATATTCTGGGAAAAACGCATACGCCCTTTTTGGCCAACCAAGCAAGCTTGCAAAGGAAATCTGCACTACAATGAAGTCTCACTTCCCCCCGGTCAAAAGGGCCATCTGAAAAAAGTGTAAAATCCAGAAAGGCAGGACAGGCCATGGAGAACTGGGAGCCTTGTTATGCTGACGGGCGGGATGTAAATAGCCAACAGACACTCAGGAGAAGTGTATGGTGTTTCCTGAAACATCTAAAAAACAAAGCAACAGAGCCTAGGGCACTTCCACTTATGGTCCTATAGCTTAGGGAAATTAAAATCAAAAAGACACAGCCACCCCAAAGTTTGGGACGCCTCTGTTTACAAGAACCTCGTTTACAGTACAAGTTCAACATCGCAGAAAGTGAAAAATGGATAAAGAAGTTGTGGTATTTACTTACAAAGCAATATCACTCAGCAATGAAATCTATGTCATCAGGCCCTTAGCAGCACAATGAGTGGATTCAGGTATGATGATTCTAACTGAAATAAGTCACACAGAAAAAGAAACATCATAAGATATCAGTAATACACGGAATGTAAACTTGGCTACACAGGAACTGAATTACAGAACAGAACAGGGTCTCAAATTTAGAAAACCAACTTATGCTTGCTTAAGGGTAAAGGTGAGTTGGGGTGCTGCATAAAACCATAGATTGAAATGAGCACAGATAAAGTTCCTTAAGCCAAATATGGAATAGACAAGAGCTACTCCTTGCTCAACGAAATGGACTCAACACCGCATATTAAACGCCTAAGAATGTACCTGACTAGTAAGTATCTTAAAACCTATGGATTGCTATGTCTCCGAAAGAGAATCAAGCATGTGTACAGGGGCATAAACGCAGCAGTGATAGGATTGGAGAGGTTCGGTGAGCAAACAAATACCCTTAGAAGTCATATTGCATGGTACCCATTCCACGGGTTTCAACTACCCAGGTTTAAGGTATTCTTCCTTCAGCTAAAACATGCATGTGGAACCTAGAGTATGATCAACCATGTGATCGGGAGACGTGTTCAAATATGTCTCAGTTTTCGTACCCTGGTACTCGGGTGCAACATTCCAGACGCTTTACTAACACTCTCCCGACTTGGAGAGTCAGTCCCTTTAACCTCCTGTTTGGCCCAGTTTGCAATTTCTGCGGAAGATGAACAGGAATAGCGAGAACCAATGAGAGACTAGCTGGAGGTGTCTGGACGGGCAAATTTAACTCTCATTTCCCACCAGGAAGAGGAATTAACCAAAGGCTCAGCGTGCCCTGCCGGAACCAGATTAGGGCCTGAAGACATCCTGCGGTGTTGCGGCCAGCTCAAAAGAAAGCGAGTTGAAGAAAGGAGCTCAGGGGCACTGTAATTCACAAAACTGCAGAGTTATAAATGACAGCTATCGTCCAAAAATATACTGAAGTAAGGCTGCCAAGAGGACTTGAAAGCGGGGCAGAATTGCAGGAAACCGATTTCAGGAGGTAGACTGGAATTGCATTGAAAGCATAGGAAAAGAGGCAGAACGTCCACAATGATGCACTTGGCCAAAAAGGGCGTATGTGTTTTTTCCTGAATATATTCTGGGAAAAACGCATACGCCCTTTTTGGCCAACCAAGCAAGCTTGCAAAGGAAATCTGCACTACAATGAAGTCTCACTTCCCCCCGGTCAAAAGGGCCATCTGAAAAAAGTGTAAAATCCAGAAAGGCAGGACAGGCCATGGAGAACTGGGAGCCTTGTTATGCTGACGGGCGGGATGTAAATAGCCAACAGACACTCAGGAGAAGTGTATGGTGTTTCCTGAAACATCTAAAAACCAAAGCAACAGAGCCTAGGGCACTTCCACTTATGGTCCTATAGCTTAGGGAAATTAAAATCAAAAAGACACAGCCACCCCAAAGTTTGGAACGCCTCTGTTTACAAGAACCTCGTTTACGGTACAAGTTCAACATCGCAGAAAGTGAAAAATGGATAAAGAATTTGTGGTATTTAGTTACAAAGCAATATCACTCAGCAATGAAATCTATGTCATCAGGCCCTTAGCAGCACAATGAGTGGGTTCAGGTATGACGATTCTAACTGAAATAAGTCACACAGAAAAAGAAACATCATAAGATATCAGTAATACACGGAATGTAAACTTGGCTACACAGGAACTGAATTACAGAACAGAACAGGGTCTCATATTTAGAAAACCAACTTATGCTTGCTTAAGGGTAAAGGTGAGTTGGGGTGCTGCATAAAACCAGAGATTGAAATGAGCACAGATAAAGTTCCTTAAGCCAAATATGGAATAGACAAGAGCTACTCCTTGCTCAACGAAATGGACTCAACACCCCATATTAAGCGCCTAAGAATGTACCTGACTAGTAAGTATCTTAAAACCTATGGATTGCTATATCTCCGAAAGAGAATCAAGCGTGTGTCCAGGGGCATAAATGCAGCAGTGATAGGATTGGAGAGGTTCGGTGAGCAAACAAAGACCCTTTGAAGTCATATTGCATGGTACCCATTCCACGGGTTTCAACTACCCAGGTTTCAGGGATTCTTCCTTCAGCTAAAACATGCATGTGGAACCTAGAGTATGATCAACCATGTGATCGGGAAACGTGTTCAAATATGTCTCAGTTTTCGTACCCTGGTACTCAGGTGCAACATTCCAGACGCTTTACTAACACCCTCCCGACTTGGAGAGTCAGTCCCTTTAACCTCCTGTTTGGCCCAGTTTGCAATTTCTGCGGAAGATGAACAGGAATAGCGAGAACCAATGAGAGACTAGCTGGAGGTGTCTGGACGGGCAAATTTAACTCTCATTTCCCACCAGGAAGAGGAATTAACCAAAGGCTCAGCGTGCCGTGCCGGAACCAGATTAGGGCCTGAAGCCATCCTGCGGTGTTGCGGCCAGGTCACAAGAAAGCGAGTTGAAGAAAGGAGCTCAGGGGCACTGTAATTCACAAACCTGCAGAGTTATAAATGACAGCTATCGTCCAAAAATATACTGAAGTAAGGCTGCCAAGAGGACTTGAAAGCGGGGCAGAATTGCAGGAAACCGATTTCAGGAGGTAGACTGGAATTGCATTGAAAGCATAGGAAAAGAGGCAGAACGTCCACAATGATGCACTTGGCCAAAAAGGGCGTATGCGTTTTTTCCTGAATATATTCAGGAAAAAACGCATACGCCCTTTTTGGCCAACCAAGCAAGCTTGCAAAGGAAATCTGCACTACAATGAAGTCTCACTTCCCCCCGGTCAAAAGGGCCATCTGAAAAAAGTGTAAAATCCAGAAAGGCAGGACAGGCCATGGAGAACTGGGAGCCTTGTTATGCTGATGGGCGGGATGTAAATTGCCAACAGACACTCGGGAGAAGTGTATGGTGTTTCCTGAAACATCTAAAAAACAAAGCAACAGAGCCTAGGGCACTTCCACTTATGGTCCTATAGCTTAGGGAAATTAAAATCAAAAAGACACAGCCACCCCAAAGTTTGGGACGCCTCTGTTTACAAGAACCTCGTTTACCGTACAAGTTCAATATCACAGAAAGTGAAAAATGGATAAAGAAGTTGTGGTATTTACTTACAAAGCAATAACACTCAGCAATGAAATCTATGTCATCAGGCCCTTAGCAGCACAATGAGTGGATTGAGGTATGATGATTCTAACTGAAATAAGTCACACAGAAAAAGAAACATCATAAGATATCAGTAATACATGGAATGTAAACTTGGCTACACAGGAACTGAATTACAGAACAGAACAGGGTCTCAAATTTAGAAAACCAACTTATGCTTGCTTAAGGGGAAAGGTGAGTTGGGGTGCTGCATAAAACCATAGATTGAAATGAGCACAGATAAAGTTCCTTAAGCCAAATATGGAATAGACAAGAGCTACTCCTTGCTCAACGAAATGGACTCAACACCGCATATTAAAAGCCTAAGAATGTACCTGACTAGTAAGTATCTTAAAACCTATGGATTGCTATGTCTCCGAAAGAGAATCAAGCATGTGTACAGGGGCATAAATGCAGCAGTGATAGGATTGGAGAGGTTCGGTGAGCAAACAAATACCCTTAGAAGTCATATTGCATGGTACCCATTCCACGGGTTTCAACTACCCAGGTTTAAGGTATTCTTCCTTCAGCTAAAACATGCATGTGGAACCTAGAGTATGATCAACCATGTGATCGGGAGACGTGTTCAAATATGTCTCAGTTTTCGTACCCTGGTACTCGGGTGCAACATTCCAGACGCTTTACTAACACTCTCCCGACTTGGAGAGTCAGTCCCTTTAACCTCCTGTTTGGCCCAGTTTGCAATTTCTGCGGAAGATGAACAGGAATAGCGAGAACCAATGAGAGACTAGCTGGAGGTGTCTGGACGGGCAAATTTAACTCTCATTTCCCACCAGGAAGAGGAATTATCCAAAGGCTCAGCGTGCCCTGCCGGAACCAGATTAGGGCCTGAAGACATCCTGCGGTGTTGCGGCCAGCTCAAAAGAAAGCGAGTTGAAGAAAGGAGCTCAGGGGCACTGTAATTCACAAAACTGCAGAGTTATAAATGACAGCTATCGTCCAAAAATATACTGAAGTAAGGCTGCCAAGAGGACTTGAAAGCGGGGCAGAATTGCAGGAAACCGATTTCAGGAGGTAGACTGGAATTGCATTGAAAGCATAGGAAAAGAGGCAGAACGTCCACAATGATGCACTTGGCCAAAAAGGGCGTATGTGTTTTTTCCTGAATATATTCTGGGAAAAACGCATACGCCCTTTTTGGCCAACCAAGCAAGCTTGCAAAGGAAATCTGCACTACAATGAAGTCTCACTTCCCCCCGGTCAAAAGGGCCATCTGAAAAAAGTGTAAAATCCAGAAAGGCAGGACAGGCCATGGAGAACTGGGAGCCTTGTTATGCTGACGGGCGGGATGTAAATAGCCAACAGACACTCAGGAGAAGTGTATGGTGTTTCCTGAAACATCTAAAAAACAAAGCAACAGAGCCTAGGGCACTTCCACTTATGGTCCTATAGCTTAGGGAAATTAAAATCAAAAAGACACAGCCACCCCAAAGTTTGGGACGCCTCTGTTTACAAGAACCTCGTTTACAGTACAAGTTCAACATCGCAGAAAGTGAAAAATGGATAAAGAAGTTGTGGTATTTACTTACAAAGCAATATCACTCAGCAATGAAATCTATGTCATCAGGCCCTTAGCAGCACAATGAGTGGATTCAGGTATGATGATTCTAACTGAAATAAGTCACACAGAAAAAGAAACATCATAAGATATCAGTAATACACGGAATGTAAACTTGGCTACACAGGAACTGAATTACAGAACAGAACAGGGTCTCAAATTTAGAAAACCAACTTATGCTTGCTTAAGGGTAAAGGTGAGTTGGGGTGCTGCATAAAACCATAGATTGAAATGAGCACAGATAAAGTTCCTTAAGCCAAATATGGAATAGACAAGAGCTACTCCTTGCTCAACGAAATGGACTCAACACCGCATATTAAACGCCTAAGAATGTACCTGACTAGTAAGTATCTTAAAACCTATGGATTGCTATGTCTCCGAAAGAGAATCAAGCATGTGTACAGGGGCATAAACGCAGCAGTGATAGGATTGGAGAGGTTCGGTGAGCAAACAAATACCCTTAGAAGTCATATTGCATGGTACCCATTCCACGGGTTTCAACTACCCAGGTTTAAGGTATTCTTCCTTCAGCTAAAACATGCATGTGGAACCTAGAGTATGATCAACCATGTGATCGGGAGACGTGTTCAAATATGTCTCAGTTTTCGTACCCTGGTACTCGGGTGCAACATTCCAGACGCTTTACTAACACTCTCCCGACTTGGAGAGTCAGTCCCTTTAACCTCCTGTTTGGCCCAGTTTGCAATTTCTGCGGAAGATGAACAGGAATAGCGAGAACCAATGAGAGACTAGCTGGAGGTGTCTGGACGGGCAAATTTAACTCTCATTTCCCACCAGGAAGAGGAATTAACCAAAGGCTCAGCGTGCCCTGCCGGAACCAGATTAGGGCCTGAAGACATCCTGCGGTGTTGCGGCCAGCTCAAAAGAAAGCGAGTTGAAGAAAGGAGCTCAGGGGCACTGTAATTCACAAAACTGCAGAGTTATAAATGACAGCTATCGTCCAAAAATATACTGAAGTAAGGCTGCCAAGAGGACTTGAAAGCGGGGCAGAATTGCAGGAAACCGATTTCAGGAGGTAGACTGGAATTGCATTGAAAGCATAGGAAAAGAGGCAGAACGTCCACAATGATGCACTTGGCCAAAAAGGGCGTATGTGTTTTTTCCTGAATATATTCTGGGAAAAACGCATACGCCCTTTTTGGCCAACCAAGCAAGCTTGCAAAGGAAATCTGCACTACAATGAAGTCTCACTTCCCCCCGGTCAAAAGGGCCATCTGAAAAAAGTGTAAAATCCAGAAAGGCAGGACAGGCCATGGAGAACTGGGAGCCTTGTTATGCTGACGGGCGGGATGTAAATAGCCAACAGACACTCAGGAGAAGTGTATGGTGTTTCCTGAAACATCTAAAAACCAAAGCAACAGAGCCTAGGGCACTTCCACTTATGGTCCTATAGCTTAGGGAAATTAAAATCAAAAAGACACAGCCACCCCAAAGTTTGGAACGCCTCTGTTTACAAGAACCTCGTTTACGGTACAAGTTCAACATCGCAGAAAGTGAAAAATGGATAAAGAATTTGTGGTATTTAGTTACAAAGCAATATCACTCAGCAATGAAATCTATGTCATCAGGCCCTTAGCAGCACAATGAGTGGGTTCAGGTATGACGATTCTAACTGAAATAAGTCACACAGAAAAAGAAACATCATAAGATATCAGTAATACACGGAATGTAAACTTGGCTACACAGGAACTGAATTACAGAACAGAACAGGGTCTCATATTTAGAAAACCAACTTATGCTTGCTTAAGGGTAAAGGTGAGTTGGGGTGCTGCATAAAACCAGAGATTGAAATGAGCACAGATAAAGTTCCTTAAGCCAAATATGGAATAGACAAGAGCTACTCCTTGCTCAACGAAATGGACTCAACACCCCATATTAAGCGCCTAAGAATGTACCTGACTAGTAAGTATCTTAAAACCTATGGATTGCTATATCTCCAAAAGAGAATCAAGCGTGTGTCCAGGGGCATAAATGCAGCAGTGATAGGATTGGAGAGGTTCGGTAAGCAAATGAAGACACTTTGAAGTCATATTGCATGGTACCCATTCCACGGGTTTCAACTACCCAGGTTTCAGGGATTCTTCCTTCAGCTAAAACATGCATGTGGAACCTAGAGTATGATCAACCATGTGATCGGGAAACGTGTTCAAATATGTCTCAGTTTTCGTACCCTGGTACTCGGGTGCAACATTCCAGACGCTTTACTAACACCCTCCCGACTTGGAGAGTCAGTCCCTTTAACCTCCTGTTTGGCCCAGTTTGCAATTTCTGCGGAAGATGAACAGGAATAGCGAGAACCAATGAGAGACTAGCTGGAG